>NC_084627.1:31846241-31988741 GCF_033978795.1 Nerophis ophidion
GGGAAGATGAGTCAGTTTACCGGGACGAGGTGGAGCAGCTGCTGTCAATGTGGTGGTCAGACAATAACCTTGTCCTGAACACCTCCAAGACCAAGGAACTGATCATAGACTTCAGGAGGAATGCCAAAACAGACACTCAGCCCCTATTCATCGGGGAAAACAGTTGAAGAGGGTAGCGGATTTCCGGTTTCTTGGCGTGCACATACAGGAGGACTTAACTTGGAACATTAACACCACAACCACCATCAAGGAAGCACAGCAGAGACTGTACTTTCTGAAAGTTCTCAGGAATAACAATCTGACTCAGAAACTTTTGGTGTCATTTTATCGGTGCTCCATAGAAAGCATCCTGATGTAGCATATGTGTGTGGTTTGCCAGCTGCACAGTGGCTAACACAGCCCAAAAAATCATTGGGTTGCCCACTCCCCACCCTGGAAGAACTGTACAGCTCTCGCTGTCATAGTAGGGCTAAAAACATTCTAAGGGATCAGTCCCACCCATGTCACCAACACTTTTAAATTATTGCCATCAGGCAGACGTTTCAGGTCTCTTCGCTGCTAGGTGCATCTGTGTGTGTAAGCGTGTGTGCATATGTGCAGATCCCGTGGGTGCTTCAGGTCCGAGCACCCACGGACAATGCCGAGCACACACGAGTGATTGATGGCAACTTTCAATCTCTAAAATAGTTGTAGTTAGTTTTGTAGCGGGTTTGGTCTGTATCACATGATAAAAAATTCTCCAATCATATGGTCTACTACTAACAAAGCCTGACCAAGATTTCATTGTGCCAAATTGTGAACTAGTGACATACTCATCTTGACTTTGATCACACTGCACACAAATGAATGAATGCATACTTACTCAACAGCCATATACGTCACACTAAGGGTGGCGATATGAACAATGCCAACACTGTCATAAACATGTGTCATATAGTGACACCATACTAAACAGCAAGGACAAACACATTTTGGAAGAAAATATTCGCACCGCAACACAACATAAACACAACAGAACAAATTCCCAGAATTCCCTACAGCACTAACTCTTCCAGGACGCTACAATATAAACAGACGCAATTGGTGGATCTACACCTAAAATCCACTGTCCTGGTACAATAGCGTATTTAGTCGATACAACTGTGATTACATCGACATTTTTTAACATCACAAAATCTTCTTTCATTTTTTTTAAATTTATGTTTATAAACTCAGGAAATATGTCCCTGGACAAATGGGGACTTTGAATATGACCAATGTATGATCCTGTAACTACTTGGTATCGGATTGATATCAAATTTGTGGTATCATGCAAAACTAATGTAAAGTATCAAACAACAGAATAATAAGTGATTATTAAATTTTAACGGAAGTGTAGATAGAACATGGTGAAACAGAAAATAACCAGATATAAAAACTAAATGAACAAATAGATTAATAATTAATTTCCTACCACTTGTCCTTAATAATTTTGACGAAATAATAGAATGATAAATGACACAATATGTTACTGCATACGTCAGCAGACTAATTAGGAGCCTTTGTTTGTTTACTTACTAATAAAAGACAAGTTGTCTTGTATGCTCACTATTTTATTTAAGGACAAAATTAGACTTAGACTTCCTTTTATTGTCCTTCAAATTTGAACTTTGCAGTACAGATAAGAACACAATTTTGTTGCATTAGCTCATGGTAGTGCAGGATAAAAGAGTAATAAGGTGCAGATATAAATAAATAGATTACTCTACAGATAAATATATTGCACTTTTTTATATGCATCCAGGTTTTTGGATGTATGTTATATTGTCTCTATATTCCAGCGAGTTAATCCGTTTTTGGGGGGAATTAAGGGGGATTACTATGATGCGTTCAAGAGTCTTACGGCCTGAGGGAAGAAGCTGTTACAGAACCTGAAGGTCCTGCTACGGAGGCTTAGGAACCTCTTTCTAGAGTCCAGCAGTGAAAACAGTCCTTGGTGGGGGTGGGAGGAGTTTTTGCAGATTTTATGAGCCCTGGTCAGGCAGCTGCTTTTTGCGATCCCCTGGATAGAAGGAAGATGAGTCCTGATGATCTTTACCGCCGTCCTCACCACTCTCTGCAGGGACTTCCAGTCTGAGGCACTGCAGGCTCCAGTCTAGACAGAGATGCAGTTGGTCAGTAGGCTCTCTATAGTGCCTCTGTAGTATGTGGTGAGAATGGGGGAGGGAGCTGTGCTCTTTTCATCCGATGCAAAAAGTGCATGCGCTGCTGAGCTCTTTTTACAAGAGGGGACCAGGTCATATTATCAGTTATCTGCACCCCCAGGAATATGCTGCTGCTTACGATCTCAATTGCTGTACCGTTGATGAAGAGTGAAGTGTGGCTGAACTGGTGCTTCCTGAAGTCGACGATGATATTCTTGGTCTTGTCGATGTTAAGGACCAGGTTGTTGGTTCTGCACCAGTCAACCAGACTTTTCACCTCCTCCCTGTAGTCCATGTCGTTGTTGTCATAGAAGAGGCCCACTCCCGTTGTGTCGTCCGCATACTTTTTCACGATGTGGTTGCTAGAAGACCTGGCGCAGCAATCATGGGTCATCAATGTGAACAGCTGCTGACTCAGGACGCAGCCCTGGGGAGTGCCGGTGTTCAGGGAGATGGCACCGGAGGTGTTGTCGCCCACTCTCACAGACTGGGGTCTGTCTGTGAGGAAGACAAGCAACTAGTTGCATGGGGGGTACTCAATCCAATGGGGGTCAGTTTGCTCACCAAGTTGAACGCTGAGCTGAAGTCCAGAAACAACATCCGCACGTGTGTCCTTTTTTTCAAGATGTTCTAAGCTCAGGTGGCTTGCAGAGGAGATGCTGTCCTCTGTGGAACGGTTAGGGCGATAAGCAAACTGGTATGGGTCGAATGTGGGTGGGAAGTCTGGAGACAATGTATTCCTTTACCAGTCTCTCAAAGCACTTCATTATGATGGAGTGAGTGCCATGGGACGATAATTATGAGGGAGGAGATTGTGGGTTTTTTAGGCACTGGAATGTTTGCGGTCGTCTTAAAACGTACCACAGCATGGTCAGCAAGGTGTTGAAGATGTCTGTGAGAACCCCATCCAGCTGGTCTGCACATCCCTTAAGCACCCTGCCCGGAATGTCATCAGGTCACACTGCTTTCCAGGGGTTCACTCTCCTCAGGGTTCTCCGGACATCCGCTGTGTCCAGGTTAAGCAGCTGTTCATCAGAGTGAGGGATGGATTTCCTTGTCGGAGATGTGTTAAGTGCCTCAAACCTCGCATGGTTGTTTTGGTCGTTAAAGGGGAACGTTATCACAATTTCAAAAGGGTTAAAAACAATAAAAATCAGTTCCCAGTGGCTTGTTGTATTTTTGGATTTTTTTTCCCAAAATTTTACCGGTCTCTGAATATCCCTAAAAAAAGCTTTAAACTGCTTGATTTTTGCTATTTGCAATGAGACTATTCATTTCCCTGTGACGTCATACAGTGCTGCCAATGTAAACAAACAATGGCGAATACCACAGCAAGATATAGCGACATTAGCTCGGATTCAGACTCGGATTTCAGCGGCTTAAGCTATTCAACAAATTACGCATGTATTGGAACGGACGGTTGGAGTATGAAAGTATTGAAGAAGAAACTGAAGCTATTGAGTGTCAATAGCTATTCAGCTATTGACGCTATTCATAGCCATAGCATGGCCGAATAGCTGCGTTAGCATCGCCGGTAAAATGTGCGGACCAAACGATCAGAACTTTCACATCTTGTAGCACTGGAGCAACATAAATCTGTCGATTGGTAAGTGTTTTTTTTCGCATTAAATGTGGGTGGAAGGAAACGTAATATAGTTGCAAATGCATCTGCAGGTTATCCATACATCTCTGTGCCATGTCTGCTTTAGCACCGCCAATAAATAGCATGTTAGCATCGATTAGCATAGCATGTTAGCATCGATTAGCTGGCAGTCAACATCAACAAAACTCACCTTTGTGATTTTGTTGAATTTATCATTGCAAATGCATCTGCAGGTTATCCATACATCTCTGTGCCATGTCTGTCATCGCTGGTAAAATGTGGAGACACTTTGGTACATTCAATGGGGGTCTGGCGGCAAACACTTTCGCATCTTCGGGCCAGTGGTGCAACTTGAATCCCTCCCTGTTAGTGTTGTTACACCCTCCGACAACACACCGACGAGGCATGATGTCTCCAAGGTTCCAAAAAATAGTCGAAAAAACGGAAAATACCAGAGCTGAGACCCAATGTTTACAATGTGTTGACAATGAAAATGGTGGCTGTATTACCTCGGCGACGTCACATTCTGACGTCATCACCTCCAGAGCGATAAACAGAAAGGCATTTAATTTGCCAGAATTCACCCATTTAGAGTTCGAAAATCGGTTAAAACAATATATGGTCTTTTTTCTGCACCATCAAGGTATATATTGACGCTTTCATAGGTCTGGTGATAATGTTCCCCTTTAAGGAAGCTGATGCTATTGTTACAGAGACGGGGGGCAGCTTTATAGTCCGTGATGACGTGTATGCGCTGCCACATTCATCTAGTGTTCATGGGGTTCTCGAAGAAGTCTTGCACTTTCTGACTGTGAGCACGCTTTATAGTCCGTGATGACGTGTATGCGCTGCCACATTCATCTAGTGTTCATGGGGTTCTCGAAGAAGTCTTGCACTTTCTGACTGTGAGCACGCTTTGCAACCCTAATGGCACAGTTAAGGTTAGCTCTGGCTGTTTTAAGTGCTCCCATGTCGCCACATTTAAAAGCCTTGTTCCGAGCCTTCAGCTTTGCACGTACCTCACTGTTCATCCAGGGTTTCTCATTGGCCCGTGTGGGGATATTCTTGATCACACTAATTGCATTTGAAAAAATATGTTTAATGTACCCTAAGATTTTTTTTTTGTTACGATAAAGCCAATAATTACATTTTTGTGGTTCCCTTTATTTAGAAAAGTAACGAAAAATATTGAAATAAAATTGGTATCGGGTCAACTCTGATACACACACACACTGAGCACCCAATGGCAGAAATGTAGATCGGCGCCTATGCGTGTGTGTAAGCTTGTCGTGTTGAATGTGTCTTTTAAAGATCCAGCCTATTCTTCTTTATCCTTTTAATGTTAAATTATTTATGCACTTCATGGGTTTGTAATACAAGTTGTTGTTCTGGTACAATGACATTAAAGACAATTCAAATAAGTGATAACAGACACTGAATGGCTTCATTCTATTTTATAAACTGTGGGTTTTATCATATAAAATAGTAGCCATGCCAAAGGCCCACTTCAATTTGAAATTTAGCTGAATGGCAGCAACTTGAATTTCCTGCCAGAAACTTTTAGCCAGGAAAGGCAACCAGCCACACATCAGTTCAGTTTCAGCCAAGAGCCCATCATACAAACAGGGGAACTTATGAGTGGCTCCATTTTTAATATAGATGAATAAATTCATAATAGACAATATCAAACTTTAGGGGTTATTTTTATAACAACAATCAGTGATTTATATTAGTGGTTCTAGTGATACGCAGGCTCCATCTAGTTCAGGGGTCGGTAACCTTTACCACTCAGAGAGGCATCTTGACCCGTTTCACAAAGTAAAGAAAACAATGGGAGCCACATAACTCTTTTAAAATTTATAATGAAATAATACTGCATACAGAGTTTTTTCTTTTGCTTTGTGCTATGTAAAAACTAGTGCGGCCCGTGAGTTTTATATGAATTCCGCTTGACAGTGTCACACCTGCCAACCCTCCCAATTTTCCCGGGAGACTCTCGAATTTCGGGGTAATTATTCTCTCGAATGTACGCTGGTGTTCATCCAATGAACAATAATAAGGGCGTACAATGATGCCGCTAGCGCCCTCTACAGCTTGTGCAGATGGCTTACCAGACCAAATAGTTTTTAGGCGATGCAATTGCAGACACACGTAAGATACTGCAAGGCATCCTTATTCAACAGCAATACAGGTTACACTGAGGGTGGCCGTTTAAACAACTTTAGCACTCTTACTAATATGCGCCACACTGTGAACCCACACCAAACAAGAATGACAAGTGAGGATGTTCTCCCGAAATGTGTTTGTCATTCTTGTTTGGTGTGGGTTCACAGTGTGGCGCATATTAGTTAGAGTGTTAAAGTTGTTTATATCACAACCCTCAGTGTGACCTGTATGGCTGTTGAACAAGTATGCCTTGCAGTAGCGTATGTGTTCAGATAGAGGTTGCATCCAAAAGGTGACCGGCCGGCTGGCACGCAGACAGCATGGTGAAAATTAAATGCTCAAAGCATTGTCATCACGGCACATCCTCAGGGTTGGTGTCTGGTTGAAATTCGAAAAATGTTTACCCGGGAGATTTCTGATAGAGACATTGAAATTTGGAAATCTACCGGACTTCTCCGGGCGGTCGGCAAGTATGCGGCTGAGCCACATCAGAGTGGTCCAAGAGCTGCATGCGGCTCCGGAGCCGCGGGTTGCCGACCCCTAATCTGGTTGTATGCCAAAGAACCAATTGATATATTCACTCACGTTGTTACTGTTCAATGTGTAATGTTACAGTGGCCAAAAATATTAAATATACTTGTTAGATAAAGCCTCTGCCTTGTCTTAATGAATATTTGGGCATACTTTGCTTCTGTATTTCATCATGGTGGTACTTGGAGAGCCAAGTGCTTTCTAAAGTAGTACTTGGTGGAAAATGTTTAAGGAAACCGCTGATATTTATGAATGAATTCAGGATAAATATCAGACACTGAGAGGTTTCATTATATTTTATACATGTATATGAATAAATTTGGGCACAAATATATAAGACACTGTGGGTTTCATTATATTTTATACTGTATATGAGTAAACTCAGGATAATTATATCAGAAACTCTAGGTTTTGTTAGAGCAACAATTTGGGTGAATTACAAACCCTGTTTCCATATTTGTTGGGAAATTGTGTTTGATGTAAACATAAACAGAATACAATGATTTGAAAATAATTTTCAACCCATATTCAGTTGAATATGCTACAAAGACAACATATTTGATATTCAAACTGATAAATGTTTTTTTTTTTGCAAATAATCATTAACTTTAGAATTTGATGCCACAAACACGTGACAAAGAAGTTGGTAAAGGTAGCAATAAATACTGATAAAGTGGTGGAATGCTCATCAAACACTTATTTGGAACATCCCACCGGTGTGCAGGCTAATTGGAAACAGGTGGGTGCCATAATTGGGTAAAAAAACAGCTTCCCAAAAAATGCTTAGTCTTTCACAAGAAAGGATGGGGGGGAGGTACCCCTTTGTCCACAACTGCGTGAGCAAATAGTCAAACAATTTAAGAGCAACGTTTCTCAAAGTGCAACTGCAAGAAACTTAGGGATTTCAACATCTACGGTCCATAATATCATCAAAGGTTCAGATAATCTGGAGAAATCACTCCACATAAGTGTCATGGCCGGAAACCAACATTGAATGACCGTGACTTCGATCCCTTAGACGGCACTGTATTAAAAACCGACATCAATCTCTAAAGGATATCACCACATGGGCTCAGGAACACTTCAAAAAACCCCTTTCACTAAATACAGTTCATCGCTACATCTGTAAAAGCAAGTTAAAGCTCTACTATGCAAAGCAAAAGCCATTTATCAACAACATCCAGAAACGCCGCCGGCTTCTCTGGGCCCGAGATCATCTAAGATGGACTGATGCAAAGTGGAAAAGTGCTCTGTGGTCTGACGAGTCCACATTTCAGATTGTTTTTGGAAATATTTCACATCGTGTCATCCGGACCAAAGGGGAAGCGAACCATCCAGACTGTTATCGACGCAAAGTTCAAAAGCCAGCATCTGTGATGGTATGGGGGTACATTAGTGCCCAAGGGATGGGTAACTTACACATCTGTGAAGGCACCATTAATGCTAAAAGGTACATACAGGTTTTGGAACAACATATGCTGCCATCTAAGCCCCGTCTTTTTCATGGACGCCCCTACATATTTCAGCAAGACAATGCCAAGCCACATTCAGCACGTGTTACAACAGCGTGGCTTCATAGAAAAAAGAGTGCGGGTACTTTCCTGGCCTACCTGCAGTCCAGACCTGTCTCCCATCAAAAATGTGTGGCGCATTATGAAGCGTAAAATACGACAGCGGAGACCCCGGACTGTTAAACGACTGAAGCACTACATAAAACAAGAATGGGAAAGAATTCCACTTTCAAAGCTTCAACAATTAGTTTCCTCAGTTCCCAAACGTTTATTGAGTGTTGTTTAAAAAAAAAGGTGATTTAACACAGTGGTGAACATGCCCTTTCCCAACTACTTTGGCACGTGTTGCAGCCATGAAATGCTAAGTTAATTATTATTTGCAAAAAAAAAATAAAAGTTTATGAGTTTGAACATCAAATATGTTGTCTTTGTAGTGCGTTCAATCGAATATGGGTTGAAAAGGATTTGCAAATCCTTGTATTCCGTTTATATTTACATCCAACACAATTTCCCAACTCATATGGAAACGGGGTTTGTATTCTGCCCTATCTACTCGTTTCCAGTGTGTGCAGCAGTAAACAGTATGAAGAAAAAGAAGCTCCAGGTTTTGTTGAAGATTGATGTTCCTTCTTTTGAATTATTTTCCTTCCGTATTTCATTTAGGTTTGTAAGACTGAAAATATAAAATAAACATAAATGTATAACGTCAAGTGTGTATTTTACATCAATCAAGTAGAGTTTTAGTGTTGATATATTTACACAAACTACAAATGTCTACACAATGTTCACACTCCAAACATTGTATGTGATTTATCACTATTAGCGGTGTCACCCTCTACTAGTCTACTACATGTATTAAACAGTGGCGAGGTTGAAAAGGATTTGCAAATCATTGTATTCCATTTATGTTTACATCAAACACAATTTCCCAACTCATATGGAAATGGGGTTTGTAGTTCAGGAAAAATCATATTATTTTATTTAGTAAACACTAAGGGCCTGATGTAGGTATGCATGTACTAAAACTTGTGCAAACTAGTACACGCAAAGCTGATCAACTAAGCTAGTGCACTGAGAATTCCTAAAGTAAAATAGGGAACACAATCAATTTAGTGTGTTTTTCTTCATGTATATGCATAAAACATGCTGATTAACAGAATGTCCTTTTTGCATCTTATAATTGTATCTCCTCTTTCCAGTAAACATACTGGAAGTAGGAGATGTAAATATAATCATTTAGCTGCTTTTGCATCTATTTTTCTACATTTCTAAAGTATGTGCAAACTGGCACAAGTACGCACAAATGACTGGGCCCAGTTATTGCAAGAAAGTGATCGCTGCAATGACATATATGGAATATCAGAAACAAAAATATTAGACATATGACATGACATTTTATAATTTGTTTAACTGCTGGATGACTTTAAGGGCTGATTAAAACTAATTAACTACAAACTGTAGTTAATTTGTTTTTGGTGGAAAATTAATTATTTCATTTATTTGTTTTTGTGTCGGCTGTTTTTTTTTTAATGGCTTAAATTTGTTCCCATATCATAGAAAATAACTCATGTATGAAAAAACAACAACAATATGTTGTATTGTTAATAATATATATTATATTGTAAATCATGATTAGATTTTTGGGGTGACAATACGATTCTCGATTCAACACGATTCAAACTCAAACCGTATAGGTATATAAATTATAATTTAACCTTTTCAAAACAGGTTACGTCTAGAAAAGTTTGTATCAATCCAGCAGACCATCCCATGAGTTTGGCTAATGTGTGCACAGCCTCGCAACTTCCTCGCATATTTTGGTGCTCATATGTGCACCTAATTGAAATAAAGCAATTTAAAGCAAGTTTGATTTGAAGCAGGAACAGCAACTTGTAACAATATAAGATCTTTATTGCTTAAATGCAGTGTTGGGACTATCGCGTTACCAAGTAACGCATTACTGTATTGGCGTTATTTTCGGCGTTAACTAGTAGTCTGACGCGTTACTTTTTATATTCTGTAACTCAGTTACTGTTACTACATGATGTGTTACTGCTTTATTTTACGTTATTTTTTATTTAGTATCGGCTAGAAACTGAGAAGTTCTGAGTGTGTTTTATTGGAGAGCTGCAGTGTCATCCTTCTAAATCTTCCCGTGTCACAAGGGGGAGTGTGTGTGTGTGTGTGTGTGTGTGTGTGTGTGTGTGCGCATGTGCGTGCATGTGCGTGTGTGTGTGTGTGTGTGTGTGGGTGTGTGTGTGTGTGTGTGTGTGTGTGTGTGTGTGTGCGTGTAAGGGGGGTTGGGGGTGGGGGGTGTCAGTGTTTACTAACAACAAGACATCTTGGTGGTGCCAAAGTCGAGTTTCTTAACATGGAGATATACTCACTACTTTTCTTTTGTCGAGCACAAAGAAAATAACATTTTAGTAAATGTAAGTTGTGTCTTGGATCAAAGATCTTATCTATTGCCCCAAACAGCTATTCAGATCTGCTGAAACACCTACAAAAGGAATATGCTTCGACAAAGCTAATAAAAAGAGACACACTTCACCTCCACCTCCACCACCACCTAAGCAACAGCGGCTGGATGTTAATGGAGGGACTGCTAGCCAGGACAATACTGATAGACCCATTGCAGGGTATGTAGTAGAAGACATGCAGGCTATTTCTACAGTGGAGTAACCCGCTTTCAGGTATCTAATTAGCATGATACTGGGCGTCAAATGGCACAGAAAACATTTTCCAAGTACCTGGACAGTAAGGACATAAAATGGAAAGCGAGCTAAAAAAAACACTCCAAACTCTGCCTCTGCTCATCATTCAGCACTGAAGGTACACACACTGTCAAATCTCTCATATACTGTTGCTCTTTCATTCTAGACTTCTGGAGTGTTTGATTATCACATCACTCTAAATGTATTGACTATAAAGTTCACAAACATACAGAGGGATCCTAGTGGGACAGGTCAATCTTTCCTTATCTCTAAACTAAAACTGGGGAAAGGTGTAGAGTGTTCTGGGCTTCAGTACAGTGTTGATCTCCTGAAGACATGATTTTATTTAAGAATTCCTTGAGAGAAAAAAATGCCTGGTTAGGCTTTGTGTATGTCATGTGTGCCTTCCTTGGGTGAAGCCAGGTTTTCAGCTATGTTGTTATTATGCTGTTTGTTACTTATGTATGTTATATTGCAGCTATTTAAAATAGTTTGGTCAATTTCTTCTGGCCTGAAATAAATTGGCCCTTTGAAACATATCTTTGTCTTTGTGTGTTATATGTAGACCACATTGCTTAGCAGAGTTCAGTGATGCAAATGCGTTTAAATTTGTATTGTTTGTAAGATTGTATTGTTCTCCAGTGCAATAACAGTACTGCAATGAAGGCTAAAAGGTCATTAATGGGAGCCTTAAAAAAAAAAAAAAAGTAACTAAATAGTTACTTTTCACAGTAATGCATTACTTTTTGGTGTAAGTAACTGAGTTGCTTTTGAAATAAAGTAACTACTGACTGTAACTTGTTACTGGTTATCAGTAACTAACCCAACACTGCTTAAATAACATAATTGTCATCGTCTTACTTTGCTCAAACCTACCTATGATTCCAGTCTATGCCGTTAAGTCTTCTGAGTAATGGATCACTCCTATTTTACATAGAAACTGTATCAGTTAGTTCTTGTGTCATCCTGCATGGTGTGTTTGTGTATGGAGTATGTTTAGCCATTCGTTTTCCTCTAGTTCTCCAGTAATACAGTAAAAACATTTGTAAGAAACTTATTTTCAGCCTTGGTTGTGAGGATTAGTATTCTAGAAGTTTTTTTGCACCGTAGACAGATGACACATTTGTTGCTGCTTGCTCTAAAATTTGAGCCAAAGTTCTGGCAAGACACGCACTCTCCTGGTATTCATTAAACTCCTGCATGTTTGCAACAAGGAATATGGAAATGTAATTGTGTCTCTCTGAGTGTGCATTCCTTTTGAAGGACTATTTTACTTACAATCTTTAATCAAGTACGATCTAGAAGTCCCATCCATCCATCCATTTCTACCGCTTGTCCGGGGTCGCAGGGGTTTGCTGGAGCCCATCTCATCTGCAGGCGGGGTACACCCTGGACAAGTCGCCACCTCATCAAAGGGCCAACACAGATAGACAGACAACATTCACACTCACATTCACACACTAGGGCCAATTTAGTGTTGCCAATCAACCTATCCCCAGGTGCATGTCTTTGGCGGTGGGAAGTTGTTGAAGGCAAAGATGGGCCTCCTTATCCAATACCCTGATCGGGATCGGGACATCTCTAGTGAACAGCCTTAGATTTAAAATGCTGGTCATTCTGTCACTAGAAGATTAGAGCAGCAAAGAGATTGACCTGCGGAGGTTGCAGGGATTACAAAATGGAAAGGCTGCAGAGGTCAGTGAGGCCATCAAAAGTTTGGGAACGAAAGTGCGTGGAATGACATCATAAATCATCAAAACTGGTATCTGGATTATCCCAGAATACTCTGGGTGAGAAGTGATAGCTAGTCAAATGTACAGAGTGTAGAATGGAGCACAAAATGATGCAAACACAATTCTGTTACATTTTCTGCAACTGCTAATCAAAATCGGCTGAGTGGAAATAACCCACAACAAAATTAAAGGGGAACTGCAACTTGTTTGGAATTTTTACCAACATCCATAATCCTTATGTAAAACAAAAACACACGCCTTTCCCTTTTCGAAATAATGAAATATGCTAGTCCAAGGTAATGGGGATTCTATTATTTTGCCCATAAAGCCTATATAAAAACATTCAAAAACTGGCAACAAAAATGCATTTTTATACCTTGTCCTGCATATTAACCAAGCTATAGCAAACTTGTTATTATAAGCGCTAACACCGGCAAACTAATTTAGTGCCACATGATGATTTAGGGGCAGCACGGTGCCTCAGAATATGAAGGTCCTGAGTTCAATCCCGGGCTCGGGATCTTTCTGTGTGGAGTTTGCACGTGACTGAGTGGGTTCCCTCCGGGTATTCCGGCTTCCTCCCACCTCCAAAGACATGCACCTGCGGATAGGTTGATTGGCAACACTAAATTGGACCTATTGTGTGAATGTGGGTGTGAATGTTGTCTGTCTATCTGTGTTGGCCCTGTGATGAGGTGGCGACTTGTCCAGGGTGTACCCTGCCTTCCGTCCGAATGCAGCTGAGGTAGGCTCCAGCGACCCCCCGCGACCCCGAAAGGGAGAAGCGGTAGGAGGAAAAGTCACCGCCACTGTCCATGTTACTGAGGACGGCGACCAGCGGGCAAGGCCGGCGGCATGTGCTGACGGCGAGACACAGCTGGCAGGTGATTAGATTTCACAGGTGGTACGTGTTAATCTAATCATTTGTTGTCTTTAAGAGTAAGCGGCCAGGAGTAGAGAGAGAGAGAGGATTGGGAGTGACGGCAACGTCACGACATGCCGAAAAACATTTGGAAAAATCTTGAAAAAAGATTAAAACTTTGTTAAACCTGCACGCTTGGCTCTTTTGCCGTGTCTACAGTAGAGCTACTAGTCAGCAACTTCCACAGGATGGATGGATGATGATTTAGTATTTCACCATAGCTGGATCTGCTTATCAACCTGTAAATCATCCTCTGTATATTCAGGCCCAAAAAGATAGATTGGCTCTCATAAAGTCTACCAAAATTTGTGGTTGCAACACAGAATATGTTGCTGTTGACGGAAGGACAGTTCATTGCTATGCGCTCTTAGAAATCAATCCGTCCTGCAAGAAGTTACCATAATGCTTAAAAGAAGTATTACATGATATCATGACTGTGCCTATATTACATGCTAAAAACATCTATATAAAACATTGTTGGAGTTTTTCTTTTTCTTTTTACAGTGATTTATTGACATGCAGATGAATACCCATTTCCCATTTATTCTAACCTATGGAAAAGGGAAAGGTCGTTGAGCCTACAAGGTCTAAAGTCAGACCCAAACAAATCCTTGTCGGAAGGGGGGAATGATGGGTGCCCGTTAAAGTCATCAACCCTACAGACAGAACTGTGGTGTTGAGAAGGCACGCCAAGATCGCAGATGTGTCCCCCTATATCACAGTGGAGGACTTACCCAAAGCAGAGAGGGTCAAGTGCAACATGCAGTGTGAAGGAAGATGTGCATCCGAGGTCAGAAAAGGACATGGTGCGTGCACTGGAGACTCTGGGTCTGCAAGACATTGATCTGACGTCATGCGACGTGTCACTGCAGTGGAAAGACAAGCTTGTTCACATTATTGAAAAATATGAGTCAATATTCTCCCGACACAAGATGGACTGCGGAGGGGCCAAAGAGTTAGTGCATCGCATCTACCTTGTTGATGACAAGCCATTCCGTCTACCATACAGGCGCATACCACCAAGTCAATATGAGAAACTGAGAACGACTCTGAATGACATGGACGAAAAAGGCATTATTCAAAAGTCGAGCAGTGTATATGCATCTGCACTCGTTCTCGTATGGAAACGGAATGGAGACCTCAGAGTATGTACTGACTTCAGATGGCTCAACGCAAGAACTGTGAAGGATGCCTACCCACTGCCGCATCAAGCAGATGCTCTAGCTGCACTCGGTGGAAATGCTCTATTCTCCACGATTGACCTGACATCAGGCTTCTATAATGTCCCATTCTCATCACCCTTTGAACTTCATGAATATAACCGTCTTCCTCAGGTCCTGTGCAACAGTCTAGCTACCTTCATGAGGATGATGATGTCAATATTCGGTGACGAGAATTTCACAAGCCTGTTGTGTTACCTCGACAATCTGAAGGTATTTACTCCTGCAGAGGAAGTTGCATTCAAACGACTGCAGATGGTGTTCGCCCGCCTCAAGGAGCACAACCTTAAGCTTGCACCCAAGAAGTGCTTATTCCTCAGGAGGACTGGGAAATTACTCGGGCACGTCATCAGTGAAGATGGAATTCGGACAGATCCTGAGAAGGTTAGAGCCATATATGACCTACAGGCCGCAGACATCATGAAATCCGATGGGAAAATACTTTGCCCTGGTAAAATCAGATCGTTTTTAGGCATGGTGATGTACTACCAAAGTTTCATCGAGGCATGTTCTGCGAAGGCTAAACCGCTGTTCAGGCTCACAGCTGACCCAGTGCTCTGTGCAAGCACAAGAAAGGTTGCAAATCTGTGAAGAAAGGAGGTCCTATGAAGCTGACTACTGCCAGGCATGCCAGGCATGCCAGGCAGCGTTTGAGACACTGAAACACGACCTCATGACAACCGTCACTTTAGCCCACTCAGATTTCAATGCCCCGTTCATTCTGGCTGTCGACGCATCCTTTGATGGGATTGGAGCTGTCCTGTCGCAAATTCCGCCTTTTGGAAAGGTAGCCAGGCCTGTCGCCTTTGTGAGTAGAACGCTCTCTCGCTCCCAGCTAAACTACCCTGTGCACCGACTTGAATTAAGATAGAGGCAACATGTCCGTTTTTGGACATTATGTATTTACACTGTCTCTTAGTTCAGTTCAGTTCAGTTCAGTTCCGTTCCGTTCAGTTTATTTTGAATGTGCATACAATACAATGTAATGCGTCACATATTTCCAGTTGTTTGCATTGCATATTGTTGCATCACATATTTCCACGTCCGAAAAGTGGTCGGAAGAAGCAGAGCTTATTTAATCCTACCCCTTTTCTTATCACAGCAATTTTATCTAATTTTCTTGTTCTCTGTTTGTAACAGAACAGTGAATAAATAAATTATAAATACATAATTAATAAGTACACTATAAGTAAACAACATATATTAAATACATAAATAATCATTATGTCTTTTTTTTTTAAGATTCATCATAATTGTTCTTCTATGTACTTTGTGAACACTTGTAGTTTGAACCGTTCTTTTTGTAATCTATTCCATAATTTAATTCCACATACGGACATGCTAAATGTCTTAAGTATGGTACGTGCATACAAATGTTTTAAATTATTGGATTTTCCTCTAAGGTTATATCTCTCCTCTTTTGTTAAGAATAATTGTTGTACATTCTTGGGTAGCAGGAATCAGCTACCTAACTGCTGACATCACAGCTGACTGAGGTAACTTTCCCCAGACAAAGTGCTTACTCTGTGGTTTCAATGTTAGACAACTCTCGACTTTAACTGTTCCCACCTTATCTGGAATGCATTCACCTTTCTATCTTTCTGTGTTGGACAATAGTGACAAGAATTGGCAGTGGTCATTAGTCTCCAGTAGCCGTCAGTGCTCTTCAGTTGAGTTAGGATATGCTTGATAGCATTGCTGCATTGGTTCTGTCTGGCCAGGAACAACCATTATCGGAACGATCATCCTTCATCCGTAAACAGTGACATCAAGGTTATACATGTCTTTGGGGGAAACGCGGTGTCCACCACAGCCTAAAATGACATAATCATCAGCTGTGTCATGTCAGGGCATTTCTGTAGCAGGGACTCAACAACAGACTCACTTATTGTACAGGCCATTGACTCACTGTCTAACAGTGGTTTGAAAATGGGGCCATTCTTCACAAGTACAGGCAGTTTCTGCTATTTTCTGGGATCCCTGAAAGATCAGTTTCTTGAATGAGATTACTGTACTGCCACTATACTGCTGTGTGACTCATAGAGGGATTCAATATCGGGCTTCTCATAACTGGTGGGAGGTTCAATAGCTGATCTGCACAGTCCTCCACTGTGTGCTGATCGGTCAGTTTTCCCGAGGCTGTGGGGTGGTCCTCCTCGCTGGACAGTGATGACGTGAATGGCCTGGAGCATAGCACTTGAAGCAAAGCCTCTTCTCCCGGCAATGAGAGAAAGCACTGTGACCGTCTTCTTTGCAAATAATGCATGGCATGTCAGTGAACCCGTCAACTTTGTTCTCATGACACCTGGGTGGCGCTTGCTTCCTCACTTGTGACTGGTTAGAGGTCCCACGCAGCAGACCCTTTTCCAACATAGCCATCACCTCCACTAGTGGGACATACTGAGAGCTCTGGGTCTGAGGTGGCTCATGACCACTGCGGTCAAGGGCTGGACTATGGCTCACCTCAGCTGCGTGTACTGCGATGTCCATCCTTTTCACAGTGTGTACTGAGGGAGTTGCTTTGCCGCTCATCTCAGCATGGTACTTGTTCAGCACCTCCAGTACTTCACACGCTGACCATTTGTCGATTGTTTTGGATTTAAAAGTGAGGGCCAGGTCTTTGCAGGGACAGTTCCTAATAAACATGCGAGTCACCTCCGTTTCAGGGTTGTCCAGCGTCTTGCCCTGCTCTCTCAGACAGTCAATGGCGAGGTCAGCTGCTCTGTTCAGTCTCAGCCAGTAGTCATAGGGGTCTTCCTGGTCTTTAGGCAAAGTCGAGTAAAAGTCAGCTATGGGTACAGAAGAGTACCTAGTACAGCTAAAGTGTTGTCTAAGTAGACCATAAATCAGGTCGGGCTGAGCATGCATATCAATATTACTGTTCCTAATGCCAAACTTCACTGCATCCTTAGCTTTTCCCCTCAAATGCATAAGGATCTCCTTAGCCTGCTCTTCGACTCTCACATTACTCCTCTTAATGAATGACCTCATCAGATCTTCCCATTACCTTAATTGAATCTGACCCATCTCCTACAAAAAAATCCTTTTGTAGAAGGTTCCTTAACCTTCCTCTGTGTGACAACCTGAACCTGAGATACATCAGATACATGGCAAGGCTGACTTAGTGTGCTTATTACATTCTGTGTGAAAGTTGAATCAGGAGTTACTGTGTTAAGTGGTGCATACGTGACATGATTCTATCAGCTAACTGTTGACCTATCTCCTGAATGACAGTCCTCATCTGGTCAGCAACACACTCAAAGACGCCATTAATAGGATTTGGTGGAGACATGGCTTGAGGCAAATAAGAGCTAGTGCGCTGGTTAGCTGCATTATGTACGCTAGGGTTGGAAACTGCCTCTAATGAGGGCAAACTAACACCTGGGGCAGGACTATCAACAGAAAAGGGGATGGGAGTAGGAACACCCCTGCCTCCGCCAACTTGAATGGGTGTGCCAAATCATGGGAAAAGTGGATTACTTTGAAAAGACATGTTTCAAAAATGTCTGCCACAAAACAGTACAGTCCACCCCACTTTGTGAAATCAGCAATAAGAAAATGGCAAATAGAATCAAAATAATAAAACAAATCAGCAGTCTGTGTGACACGTTACTGCTATGCCACATAAAATGATCTATGCGGCTGTGACACACTGTACAGTGTACATTATTGAGCTTCACTGCAATATATGCTACCCTTGTAAACTGTGAACACACAAATACTGTGAACCGATGGCTTCATGGAGAGATGTGGTAAGCAGGATGGTCACTGGTTCGACAAACATGATAGAAGTCTCAGGTCATGGCACCAATGTAACTGCTGTGTACCCATACCGCCAAGAACCCCCACACAGGCAGCGGCGGCGGCAATGACCAAAAAGAACGCAGAGTTGGAATATAATTACAACACTTTATGTACATATTTATATACATATTTATATCATATTTACATATTTATATAATATGTAACTACATGCTCCATTCACAGACAGAGTCCCACTGCTTTTATAAGCGGTCGAGCAAGTCAAAAGCCGAACATTTTTTTTTTTTTTTGTGGCCGCCGTAATTCTTTCTTGGCGGGCCGCCACAAATAAATGAATGTGTGGGAAACCCTGACTTGAATGTTACTTGATGTTCAATAAATTTGAAAATGTTAAGCTTGGCATTAGCGTTCTGTTGGGGTGATGGGGGCAGGTGGGGCTTGAGAACTCCCCCTTGTCCAAAGTGGGGGATGACAAAAAAAGTTTGAGAACCACTGCTCTAGTGAATCTGTAGTTAACAAGCCGAATTTTCATTATTGTAATTTCAGGACTATAAGCCGCTACTGTTTTCTCCCACGCTTTGAACTGTGCTAACGTATGGATTTTTTCGGGTTCACAAGCCTCACATGCCGCCAATTAATTTAGCATTGTTTGTAACATCAGACCAATTAATTTTAAATAGGTCATTGAAGACCATTAAAATTGTTCACATCAAAAGCACACAATAATTCAGTCGGCCATTTAGCATGTTATGGACTCACTCTCGTCATAGAGAACATAATGACGAAATGCACACAACACAACCCTAAAGCCTTAAAAGGAAAACACCCACCACACAGAACGGAAATCCCACTAACTAAACTCTTTGTTTTGTTTTTCAGGAATCTTTTGCACAGCCACACCTGACATGTGTCTGTCGGCACCTTGCCAAAATGGAGCTACGTGTGTGGACACCAAGGATGATTATGCTTGCATTTGTGTCAACGAAGGGGTTCGATACATGGGCAAAAATTGCGATCAGCTCTATGATGCTTGTTCCTTTGCTCCATGTGAAGATTGCATCAGCACTCCTGGTATGCCAGAATACCACTGCAGTTGCCCGGATGGACTATCAGGGAATAATTGCACAGAAGAGGTGGATGAGTGCCAGAGTAACCCCTGCTCTGAGCCATATTCTCTGTGTGTAGATCAGCTGAATGGGTACTTTTGCAGGTGTCCCCCTGGTTATGGAGGCCCAGCATGCCATCGGCGTGTAAATGATTGCATTCACAAACCCTGCATTAACAATGGCACTTGCATTTTGCGCCCACAAGGCTTTAGATGCCATTGTATAGCAGGATACGATGGGAAGACTTGTGAAAAAGATATAAATGAGTGCTTGTCAGAACCGTGTCAAAATGGTGCCATTTGTGTTGATGGGGTGGCAGAGTTCCATTGCTTCTGTGTGCCTGGATTCCAGGGCTACAACTGTGAAATTGACATTAATGAGTGTGCATCCAGGCCATGTGCTAACAATGCTACCTGCATCAATGAGAAGGACCACTACACGTGTGAGTGCCTCGTCGGCTTTACGGGTGAGCCTAAATCCACACACACACACACACACACACACACACACACACACACACACACACACACACACACACACACACACACACACACACACACACACGCACACACACACGCACCCACGCACGCACGCACGCACGCATGCACACACACACACACACACACATGTAAATTTAATGTTAGTGTGGCCCGCGAGTTTTATATGAATGGCGCTTGACAGCGTCATAGTTGCCATAATTGCCAACGTCAGCATCCTAGCCCAGTTATATTATGTATCTGGCTTTTGAACACACACGTCATCGCGTCCGCATTTTCGTTATACAAGCCACATGCTGTGTAAGACTTCGGCCAAGATACGTAGGTGACTGCAAGGCATACTTGATCAACAGCCATACAGCTGAGGGTGACCGTATAAATACCATTAACACTGTTACAAATACGCGCCACACTATGAACCCACACCAAACAAGAATGACAAACACATTTCGGGAAACATCTGCACCGTAACACAACACACAACAGAACAAATACCCAGAACCCCATGCAGCCCTAACTCTACCGGGCTACAATATACACCCCCGCTACTACCAAACCCTGCCCCCACCCCCTGCCGTGCGTCGGTTGAGGTGGAGAGTAATGGCTGCAAGGGGATCTGGGTATTTGTTCTGTTGTGTTTGTATTGTGTTCTCCCGAAATGTGTTTAACATTCTTGTTTGGTGTGGGTTCATAGTGTGGCACATATTTGTAACAGTGTTAAAGTTGTTCATATGGCCACCCTTAGTGTGACCCGTATGGCTGTTGATCAAGTATGTCTTGCAGTCGCTTATTCACGGCAGGAGAATCACACAACATGTGGCTGGTAACGCTGTTAAAAAGAAGGAAAAGTGTACGTGATGGCATGTTGTAGAGCAGTGGTCCTCAAATGGGAGTACGTGTACCCCTGGGGGTGCTTGAAGGTATGCCAAGGGGTACGTGAGGTTTTTTTTAAATATTCTAAGAATAGCAACAAATTAAAAATCCTTAATAAATATAATTATTGACTAATACTTCATTAGAATATGAATGTAAGTTCATAAACTGTGAAAATAAATGCAACATTGCAATATTCAGTGTTGACAACTAGATTTTTTTGTGGACATGTTCCATAAATATTGATGTTAAAGATGTATTTTTTTGTGAAGAAATGTTTAGAATTAAGTTCATGAATCCAGATGGATCTCCATTACAATCCCCAAAGAGGGCACTTTAAGTTGATGATTACTTCTATGTGTAGAAATCTTTATTTATAATTGAAGCACTTGTTTATTTTTCAACAAGTTTTTAGTTATTTTATATCTTTTTTCTAAATAGTTAAAGAAAGACCACTACAAATGAGACAAATTTTGCACTGTATACAATTTAATAAATCAGAAACTGATGACATAGTGCTGTATTTTACTTCTTTATCTCTTTTTTTTTTTTTTTTTTACCAAAAATGCTTTGCTCTGATTAGGGGGTACTTGAATTGAAAAAATGTTCACAGGGGGTACATCACTGAAAAAAGGTTGAAAACCACTGTTGTAGAGGACGGTAAAGGGAGTGCTATCACGGTACGCCATTATTATTGTTGGCTGTGCGAAAGTCGGGACTAATCTCAGGAGAATGGTCGGGGGGCGCCTGAAAGGTACACTGAAATTCAGGAGTCTCCTGGAAAAATCGGGAGGGTTGGCAAGTATGTTGCTAGGACAGGAAAGCCATACAAAGAAGGTGAATTCATTAAAAAGTGCATGTTAGATTCCTTAAGAAATCTTTTCATGCGGCCCAGCCTCACCCAGTTTCTGCATCCAGTGGCCCCCAGGCAAATTGAGTTGGAGACTTCTGGTTTAAGCACTGGCAAAGTCACTATGGTTACACAGCCAACAATATTTGGGAACTGTACCAGAGAACAAGTGGCTGACAGAGTTAAATGAAGAACTCTTACTGGAACTTGTGAAAGAAGCAATACTATATGTGAAAAATCATCTGTGCAATTTAGAGAGGTGTATCCAAATAAATTGAGGAACATTTTGAATAGTGTCACTGCAAAGGAAGCCCAACAAATTAATTACCCAAAGTTTTTCATAGAAAATGATGTAGAGATTGAATGATTTTTTTCGTTAACGTAGCAACAGATCTTGCAAGCAAAATTCCTAGTTCTAAAATTATTGATGAGAGTGAGGATCGTCTTATGAAAACAAATCCACATACAATATTTTTAAAACCAGCTGATGAACTGGAGATTATAATTGTTGTGAATAAATGTGAAAAAAACAATATCTCCACTGACTATAAAGGGTTGGATATGACATTAATAAAAAGGGTTAAACATAACATTTCAATAACACTAACTCAGATATTCAATGTATTATTCAAAAATAGTGCTTTTTTTTCAAAACTTTTAGAAAAACTGTTGAACAATCGATTGGAAAACTTCATAGACAAACAAAAATTACTTTCCGAATGTCTGTATGGATTTAAAACTAACAGATTCACTTTCTTTCCAAATGTCTGTATGGATTTAAAACTAACAGATCCACTTCACTAGCATCAAATGACACAATTGAGGAAGTGATCAATTCTGTAGACAAAAAAATTGCAAAATTAATATTCATTGACAGCATTTCACACCAATAATCATCCCATTCTATTGAACAAATTAGAATGGTACGGAATCAGGGAAGTGGACTACAGGTGAATGAAAACCTATTTTATTTCAGTTTTGCTTCATGTTTTCATATTCCATGTGGTGTCCCGCAGGGATCAGTTTTGAGTACAAAGATCTTCATTTTAAAAATAATGATCTATGCAAAACTTCAAAATGTTCAAAGCCGGTCTTTTTTGCAGAGGATACAATCTACTTTTTTCCTGATAGGAAAATTCAACTAGCAGAGGGCACTGCAGCCAGAGCCACACATTGCACTGATAAGAGCAATGTGTGTATGTCCCGATGTAACTACATCTGGACAAGGTCATTAAAAGGCATTGATACAATAAAATAAGGCACTAGCACAGTCTTTCAGATTAACTGGATAAATTAGCATTAGCTAATACAACGCTAACATTAGCTAGCTCAGGCTTGTTGTGCTTTTCTCTCTGTAAAGACGTGGATTGTTTTGTGCAGAGAACTCCGCGCATTTTGCATATAATGCATATAATGCTCTGTGACCAAGACCGCACCTGCTGCAGTGCCCTCTGCTAGTTGTTCAGGGGAGTGTGTAGGTCACATTTATTTGTGCATCTGGTTTGTGGGAGGAATGTCTCAACGACACAAAAGCAAAAAAGCGATCCACATATGCAAATTCAATACAAACACAAATACAAAATCAAGCATATCTATATTCAAATCTCAAAAATATATTTACAAATACACAGTTATTTATACAAAGTCTTGATTTATTTGTATGTCACATTTTCATATTTATAAATTTGATTTGTATAAATTTTCAAATCTAAAAAATATATTTACGAATACGCGTTTATTTCTACAAATTATTTATTTATTTGTATATCAGATTTGTATTTGCATTTGTATATTTATCAATATATGCATATGTATTAATATCATATTGATATATATAAGTTGATGTGAGACAATTGTACTTCCATAGGTCCAGGCTTGTTTTGAATGTGATTATGAATGTACTTTGTGATACATCGAGTTAGTCTAAACACGTTAATCTGAATAAATCGAGTTATACAAATCCAGATGATTGTGATTAACTATGATTCAGAGTAAAACGCATGTTATTCGTTAAAGTTTAACTATGTAAAAGAGGTGGGATTTGAAAAGTTTTTACTTCTTCCTTTTGAGGCATGTTGAATTTCATTTTGTTTGTGAAACAATACTAATATTGTTATTGAGCACGAGATTGTTCTGGATGGATGGATGTACGATAAGGAACTGACTGTGACATACTCAATAAATATTCATCATCATCATCATCATCATTCCTTACGCTTCCATGTGTGTTGTCTGTGCCTTGTTCAGTGTGTGCTATAAATGTATTTTTATTAGCGCTCTTGCGGAGGGCAGCAGGGTTGCCACTCTGCATTTAGCCAATCAGGTCGACTGTCTTTATGAGGTAGAATCTCTCTCATCTAACGATAGACTTGTGTTTGCTCTTTTACATCAGGAGTCAACTGTGACAGTGAAATAGATGAGTGTGACTCGAACCCCTGCCAAAATGGAGCCATGTGCCACAACCTTATTGGTTTATACTCATGTGAATGTCCACCTGGATTTGAAGGCATCCATTGTGAAGCTGATATTGACGAGTGTGCGAGTGAACCTTGCAACAATGGAGCTTCTTGCCATGACAGAGTCAACAGGTCAGGAAGCATCAATCATCTTTCCAATAAGTTATGGTTAAGTTGTTGCTCTTGACTTCACTTAAAGCAATAAAACAATGCCAATGAACACGAGGAAGTAACATAAATAGCAATCAAATCACACAACACACAGATACAAACACATATCTCTTGAATTGTGTGTCTGGTTCTTCACTTCACTTCACTGATCCATGGGCCATTATTTTTGTACATATTACCGCTCGGCACGATATCATGAAAGTATTGTACTTCATTTCACTGTTATGCAGATCACTGCCAACTCCTTTTCCCATTTCCCAGAGTTAAAATATATTGTTACATATATATTGTTGTTCCTTCTTTGTTCACGTAAACACGTTTTGATTTGACAGTTGATGTGAGCATTTGAGCACCAAATTTGACCAATTTGATTGCCGTAAATGATGATTTCCCAAAATGTGCATGAAGTTGGACAAAGTTGCAGGGCTTGGCATAATTCATGTTAATTAGTTTGATATGCATGAATTCCCATAACTGCAACATCGCAAATTCCTAGACGGACTGTATATTATCGATATGGTGAAGGTATTGTGCACCTGTGGACCTATACTCTTAGAATTGGTTGAAAAAAAACCTGTCATTTCAAATATGGGGGTGAAGATTTCTGGTGTTGTATTCAATAGCAGATACATGACTTTTCCGTGTAAAAAGCTGTCTAAGATTGAGACCCTCTTGACAAAGTGTGATTTGGAAACAGTGATCCTTTTTGACTGTAACACACTTTACTCTGGAATTACCCAGACTGCCTTTGAAGGAGCCATATGTAGGAATCTGGCCAGAAATGGTACTGCAATCACGGTCGAAATTATGTAATCTCCGCCCCCTCCCCCTGACTGAGGTTGCCAGATAGGTTGCCGAATCCAACTCGATCGACTGGGCTACTCCAAGGAACTTCAAACTTCCACTGCCTCCTACTAGGGGTTGAGGTTCTGGGGCTATAATAGCTGAATAGACAAGTGTTTTGTCAATAACGTATCTCTAACCAACACATTTTACACAGAAATTAGGTTAGTACTATCAGAAAACAAAGACTAAAACAAACTACAACCAACGCTAGCAATGGTTATACTGGTGAAAATAAGTAGAGCAGCTTAATGTACGCCCAAAAATAAAGAGGAAACTTTTTACCAAGGTATGCCTATAGGCTACTGTTTCAAATGTTTCAGCTTGCCATATAATTTGGTATATGTCATACATGCCAACACGAATGGGGAATTATTTTATCATGTGATTTGGCTGTCTCCATAACCCTGAACCCATTTCCTCAGCATATCAGCATATTGGGAACAAAATAGGCACTGACACTACCCATACCAACAAAGGTTTTATTTGTGGAAATTATATTTTGCCCGATGACACATCAACATACAGGCTAACGGGCATATATTTCCCCCGTTAGCCTTTATGTCGTTGTGTCATTGACCGGACAAGCATGCTAAGCATTCATTGCATGATCACACTAGCTTTGTTAGACAAGATCATGGACTGTATTGGACAATACATTTTTTACATACAAAATGTCCATTTCCGTTCATTACAAATGAGCAAGATTGTCGTCAGATGAAAAAATCTTCTCCGCCTTCAATTGTCTCAATCTTTCAAAGGCATCCCCAATCTTAATTCTTGTTTTGTTTCTGGCTTTGTCATGAATAAGTTGAGAATCGTAACATGACATGTTTAGTAACTTTACCAGTGGCAGTAGCTAGACGTAGATGGGAAAGTGTAACTGGCAACCTGGATGTAATACACTCACAGACTTTCTAATCACTAATGGTGGAGGGTGGGGCATCAAAATTATAAGTATAACAAGATTTCGGGGCTGGAAATCTAATTTTGAAATGAGCATATCCCGGCTGGGCTACTGTTATCAGTTATAAAGGTATTCAAAAAGAACATGATTTATTAATGCCTTTTGACATATCAGGGCCTTTTAATGATGACTTGACATGAAATTGTTACGATTGGCTCCTTAAACAAACTACAACTGGTGAAAAAAAATGTTTTCCCTCCTCAGATTATCAATATCAGTTGTGTCTGCGATCACATGATTCATCTTCAACTATGAAATACATTTTTGTTCCAGCTATGAGTGTGACTGCAGTGACACGGGATTTGAGGGAGACCACTGTGAAGTGGACGTCGCCGAGTGTGTCTCTCATCCCTGTCAACATGGTGCCACATGCCTGGAGGGAGTCAAACAATACACCTGCCTCTGCTGGCCAGGTATCGTGTCTAAATGTTTGTTTCTGCAGTAACACAATTAGAGGAGAACCTGAAATGAAATGTGTATGTGTGTGTGTGTGTGTGTGTGTGTGAGTGTGTGTGTGTGTGTGTGTGTGTGTGGGTGTGGGTGTGTGTGTGTGTATGTGTATGTGTGTGTGTGTGTGTGTGTGTGTGTGGGTGTTGTATTTCTACCCTTCTTGAGGCATCATCAAGGAAAAGTACCTTCGATATGAGGACCGGTGAACAAGTTAGGACCAAAACCATGGTCCCAATGCGGAAAACCATTGCATCTAGTAGAGAATGTCTCATTTGCACCCCTGGTGGTGAAATCTTTTAAAATTAGGGTGTTCCCAAAAAGGAGGGATTTTTCAAATTGACTGTGTGTTGGTTTTAAAAGTGCTCCCCTTCTGGTCAACATATAAAATAACAAGTGTGTGTAAGAAGTTGAAATGCGGCCACTTTGGCCAAAACTTAAAAAAAAAAAAAAAAAAATGTTGCGTATTTATATATATATATATATATATGTATATACATATATATATATATATATATATATATATATATATATATATATATATATATATATATATATATGTATATACATATATATATATATATATATATATATATATATATATATATGTATATACATATATATATATATATATATATATATATATATATATATATATATAGAGAGAGAGAGAGAGAGAGAGAGAGAGAGAGAGAGAGAGAGAGGGAGAGAGAGAGAGAGAGAGAGCGAGAGAGACATACTGTATTAACTTGAAGTAAATAATGAAGATTAAAAACCATTTACAAAAAATTAAAAATAAATAAAACATTTATTTAAAGCTTGCCTTTTTTATATTTGCATGTTTTGTATATATTATTAATGTTATAAATACAAATCTTTATATATCTAGAAAGGGTGGGCCTTTAGAACCACCAGGTCTCTAGAAGGTACAAATAAAAGAATGTGTGTGTGTGTGTGTGTGTGTGTGTGTGTGTGTGTGTGTGTGTGTGTGTGTGAGTGAGTGAGTGAGTGTGTGTGTGAGTGAGTGTCTTAGCATGCGTCGAGCAACAAAAAATTTGACTCTGAAGTGTACACCTGAAAATTTTGCCAAAAACCTTGCGTGCTAATATTAACATGCTTACCTGTGTGCGTAAGAATGCCAGCGACTGACTAAAAGCAAGGAGAATTTTGACTTAGGAGTGGTTTGAATCACTTAGAAAAATGTAGGGAAATGAAAAATTGTCTATTCATTTTGAATTAAAAAAGATGCCCAGGAACATGTGAAACTCTTTGAAATTTGGAAATGTTTGGAAACTTTAAAAAATGGTGTGAAAAAATCTAAAATTAATAAAGCACTGTATGGTATTCCAAGATTTATGGAGTATTTTGTTCAAATAAACTATAGTGTCTCACTGGGATTCAATAGGATTTCATTCCTCAAAAAATAGAATAAATTTGAAGTAAAACTTAACTCTGTTTGTTCTGTTCCCTCCAGGTTACACAGGCACAAACTGTGAGATGGACATTAATGAGTGTGCTGAACATCCCTGTGAACATGATGGAGAATGTTATGAGCGTTCCAAACTCACCCACTGGGAACTAGACTGGGAAATAAGCTATGCAAGTGTAGCTGGATACATTTGCCATTGTTCGTCCGGGTTTGCAGGTAGACCAAACATTAAAAAAAAAGATATATTCCTTTCAGTCCTAAGTCACCGTGTTTATTTAAAAATCCAGGAGAGAACTGCACCGTCAACATTGATGAGTGTGATTCTGAGCCCTGCCAGAATGGAGCCACTTGTCACGATCAAGACAACAGTTTCGCATGTACCTGTCCTGTTGGATTTTCAGGTGACAGTTTAGCCAACTTTCAAATGTAATTTGTCGTGTGATGGCCATTAGATGATTCGAATAAAAACTGATTCAGAATGCCTCCAGCAGAGTTCATACAGTGCTTGCAAAACAAGCTAGCATAATTCTGATTGGATAAAAGCTCCGACGTACAAACAGGAACACTGGAGCTTAATATGACATAAAGAGAATATGATTTATAATTGTATATATTTAGGTGAAGTAAATCAAATTAAATGAACTTTTCTCAATTTATGATCATGATTTATGTTAGTCCAGCAGAGAAGTCCTTGAAGGACCTGACCGCCCACCAATGGGTTTACATAAATGTAGCTTTAGACGGTGTGAGCCTTGTTACGGGTTCAGCGATTAGGCTAAAATTCAGAATAAAGAGTTTATAAAAATTATTGAAGTCAAGAAACCTTTGAAGCTGCTTCTTGGTTGTATGAGTGGGCCACCCGATCTTATTTTGATCGGTTTTCATTTCATCCTCCACTAGAAACCCAAAAATGAAACAGATGTGCAGTAACAAGAACACTTCCCGACCTTAACAAAAAGCCTATTATGGAAGGGCCTCTGCAAGACTAACCACATGTGCTGGATGTGCCTCTCCAATATGCGGGGGTATTAGTGAGACCAAAGGACATGACGAGGTACTCAAAGTGTCCGAGAGGGGTTTGGAAGGCAGTCTGCCACTCAACTCCCTTTCAAATCTGGAAAAGTCTGGTTAACTTTTGTAAAAAAAAATCTTATCTAATAAACATATTGAATATTTATTTTTAACAGTGATGTTGTTGTGGGCGTGATAATCTATACTCGGGTGAACAGATTTGTTTATATTCTAGATTTTAAAAAATGTCTGCAAATTACGGCTGAAGCGAGCCGGAAGAAAAATACTCCTATAATACACTCCTTCTGATAAGACAGCTCGTAAGGTATAAAGATGGTAAGATGGTGCCCGGTACGAGACCAATACAATGTTGAGGTGGAAGTAAGCAAGCCCTATTTTTGCTAAAAAAAAAATCCCCCGAAGATCATAATAGGAGGACGGAACGTAGTGAAATAGCAATCTCTTCTGGTGTGGCAATGCGAGATGATGTGGCCAGAAACGCAGATATGAAGCAGTGTGAATGAAAAAACATATTCAATTAATATAGGGATTATGTTTACTTAGCCGCGTAAGCCCTAGAACTAAGGGTGCAGATAGAGAGGAAATCACAAAAAAGTATGGTCTCATGATGATTACTGGACAAGTGGAGGGAACCATTGTTCATATGAAATTTAACACTAGCGTTGTGACGCACATCCATAGGACGAACTACCTTATAAAATGGTGATTCAGCAGGAATAGCAATTTTTGACAAAAGTGGAGTTAATAAAGCAATTGTCTAATCGAGAGTCTATTGGTGTAGTGATCTGAGTGTCTGTATTGGACCAATGCCCTACGGCACGTCAGCAAGGCCCCAAGGGCATTGAACCCTGGTAGAAGCGTCTGAAATTAGAGGTAGAACAGTATGGGAGGGGTGGCTGTCTGGATTTAGCAGATGCAGCATAGGAAGAGCAGACGGTTAACCCCTGATTCCACTCGGCCGCAGACAAAGCTGAGACTCCCCCTGTCAAGTGAAAAATGACAAAGGCCACCCGGTAAAGCAAAATGCGAAAGGCAGCTGCTTGGAACTCAAAGGGGCGAACGTCACCACAGTCTCCAGAAAATGGATATTCCCTAGACAAAAATAACAAACTCTTGGTACAAGGAGGTCAGGAGAAGAGTCCATCTGTGTCTCGTGCAGGAAAACATGGAAAAAAAAGCGACGTCTCTCAGCCACACACCCTCAGCTGATGAAGGGTGGAAGCGTTCAGCATCAAGTACATCCAGTTGTCCAGACTCCATCCGGAGCAAGGGCTACAGGGAGAGAGAAAAAGAAACAGACCAGAAGACAAGCGCAAAGTGAATAAAAGTGGGGCATAAAGAGAGAATTTAACAAAATACCTACTTTCAATTGTAGTACAAAGAACTTTTTGTTTGCTAATCATTAATGACCAATAATCAATTTGAACTTTATACCCAACATAAATATGTTCTATGTTTATTATCAAAGACTCAAATGGAAGAAGAGTTGCCTAGGGATGGGCACCGAGCGACAATGGAAACAGAGTCTTACATTACGATTCTCCCGGAACCATCTATTATCAATTCCTATTTCCGTGGCTTAGTCCACCGACCGGAAGAATTAGCTGCCACAGAATGGCACATAAACTTTGTAGAGTTACTGCCCTGAGTCAATAATTTTCAATTGCGGCATATAAATCACATTTCTTACAAGTACAATCATCACTGAAGGACTGTAAAAAGAGACTAAATATGATACTAACAGAGGAAGCGTGAGTTGGGCAGGAATACAAAAAATCTAAGCTAGCCGTTGGAATAGCTTATAAAAACACAATGAATGAGTGCTTAGTTAAAGTTTAAGAAGTGTAGATGAAAGCACATTACAGTAGAAACTGGTAAGAAGCTAACAACAATAATTTAGCAAGTGGAATAATATGAGTCTAGGGAGAGTAAATAGAACAACATCTGCTGCACTGTTCTGTTGCTGATTTGCTACTGGTTAGCGACCACTGGCAGGCATACGTTAGAAGAAGACGGTTGTGTTGATACCAAAAGGCATGGTTGTAACTCTAAATTCTGGGCCCCCATACACAAGACTTGTAAAGGATCCTCCATCATTTATGAATGATTGCATCGAAATCAGCAGCATAAAACCCTGATGCATCGAAATCAGCAGCATAAAACCCTGATCGAAACATCAACAGGATATGTTTAAATGTTTTTTTTAGGTTTTCAAATACACAGTGAAACTTTTGGCAAAGTGTACTGGAAAGGAACTTCATTTAATTTATATTCAAGTTCAAGCGATATTAATTATATTCAACATGAGGTATTTTCAAAGATTCAACATCAAAATCAAATCGTGCTCTTTCAGTTTCCTAGTTTTTGTTCAAAATAAAGTTTTTGGCCCAACTTCAGATCCATAGATAGTAGAGTATATTGATATTATTGTGCCACTGATCACATACATGTCTTCCCTTTAGGTTTTCTTTGTGAAGTGAATATAGATGAATGTGAAAGCCAACCATGTCAGAATAGTGGTTGGTGTGAAGATGACACTGCTTCCTACATCTGTCACTGTCCTGAGGCAAAGGCGGGTCATCTTCCATGGGGAGGCAATGACTGCAGCGTCAAGCTCTACGGTTGTTTCCACCACGAATGCCAAAATGGAGCCACCTGCTCCCCATGGTTTGATGGTGTAGGACATGGCCACACTTGCTTGTGCTCTCCGGGCTTTTATGATGAGCAGTGTTCGACGCAAACCACGTTCTCTTTCTCGTCTCCTGGATTTATTCCAGTTGCGGTTCCTCAAAAGAAGATCCAGATGGTTGAAGATGGTAGTGATTTTGGTTTTGCAATACAGTTGCGCTTTCAGACAACTTTACCAGATATGTTGATCATCTATAGAGGAGATGTGGACAACTTCATCCTACTAGAGATTGTGAATGGTTTGTTTCAAGCAAAAGCCTTTTCTGATGGCTCCGAAAAGAAAATGACCTTTTCTGCCTTTGTCAGCGATGGAGATTGGAGAGATGTTCATGTGTTTGAGAACAACAAAGGTCTACGTTTGACTCTGAAAGGACATGGCTGTAACAACGATGTGTGCCAAGCTCAAGATGAATCACCTTTCCAGACTTTGGAAAGCCTTCTTCATGTATATGTAGGTGGAGCACCAGAGGAAATGTTACAGAACTCCAGGAGTGAAAAAAATTTCATCGGATGCATGGAAGACCTGATCATTGACTCTGAAGCTGTTCTTCCCCAAACATTTCAAGAGAATCAAGGCCAATATTTGGGATGTAGCAAAACTGAGTGGTGTAAAGCAGACCCCTGTTATGGACGTGGACGCTGTGTCGACCTGTGGACCACCTACCACTGTGACTGCTACCGTCCGTTTTACAGTGAAAGCTGCAGGGAAGGTAACAACGCGTGCACTTCATATCCTTTCAGAAAGCTAATTGACAACAGGTGGGTTGTAACAGTACATAGATTCAGAAATATATTTTTTTGTAAATCGTCACGGTCAATGGAGCACTGATTCTACAATTCATCGTAGCAACTGGTGACAAAAAAGGTTGTCTTTTTTTAAGTACCTGAAACTGAAAGTTGTTAATGCGTGTTTCCATCCATCCATTTTCTAACGCTTGTCCCGTTTGGTGCTGGAGCCTATCTCAGCTGCATTCGGGTGGAAGGCGGGGTACACCTTGGACAAGTCCCCTACTCATCGCAGGGCCAACACAGATAGACAGACAACATTCACACTCACATTCACACACTAGGGACCATTTGGTGTTGCCAATCAGCCTATTCCCAGGTGCATGTCTTTAGATGTGGGAAGAAGCCACGCAGTCACAGAGAGAACATGCAAACTCCACACAGAAAGATCCCGAGCCCGGGATTGAACTCAGGATTACTCAGGACCTCCGTATTGTGAGGCACATGCACTAACCCCTGTTCCACCGTGCTGCCCTAATGCGTGTTTATGTTTTTAAAGAAAAATAATACAATAAATTAATATTGGACTGAAAGTGAGAGATAATTATTGCCACTGTTGATGTGGAAGTTTGAATCAGTAGTTTATTGACTTAACATTTTCTATTAGCATAGCAGGTACAAAAGTGAATGATTGATAGGAAATAAAATCTTATGATAATTCAGATGCAATCCCACAAGTAAAAAAACACACACTGCATATGAAAATTGTATTTAATTATATCAATATAATAATAATTATAAAGTCAATGCAAATACAAAGTAAATATTATGAAGTTGTATTTCTCACAAGGCACTTTCTGTTAAAACAATTTGCTTACCCTTCTTATGAACAAGAAAACATAGTGAACCTTTTTGAGCTAATTTTGCTTATTGTAAAATATTGTGTACTAAAATTTGACACATACTTCTTGAAATTCAAAAAAATTGCCATTAAAAATCTTGTTGCAGATTATTTTACTTATTGTAGGTAACATAGTGTAGCTCATATAACAATTATAAATCTACTTATTTTGAATAAATGAAAAATGTAAGTATGACTAAAAAATATGACATATCTGACACAGGTTTAAATTCGTATTCATTTTCTTTTTATTTTTTGGGGGGGGATTGGGGGGGGTGACTAGAAAGATATTTCTTTCTTACATGTTCTTGCAATATTAATAATTGAAGTAATCGTCCAGAAAACCAGCGTCCTCCGTGTTCTACATTTTTGTATTAGTTTTGGGGGACCCTGTGGTTCTCAGTGGGGTATACCTCATATTTTTTGTTTAATAATGTAAAAACTAAATAATGCATGTTTCTCTTTTTATTTATTCACTTTTTAATTAAAAAAAACTATCATAAAATCCATGTTTTTTGCTTATTGAGATAGGCTCTAGCACCCCCTGGTGAATAAGCGGTAGAAAATGGAAGGATGGATGGACTAGTGAAGTGAAGTGAAGTACATTTATATAGCGCTTTTTCTATAGTGACTCAAAGCACTTTACATAGTGAAACCCAATATCTAATTTTTACACATAAACCAGTGTGGGTGGCACTGGGAGCAGGTGGGTAAAGTGTCTTGCCCAAGGACACAACGGCAGTGACTAGAATGGCGGAAGCGGGGATCGAACCTGCAACCCTCAAGTTGCTGGCATGGCCACTCTACCAACCGAACTATACCGCCACTAATAATATAATTTTTTTCTTATCTGTCTTTAATAATAATATTAGTATTTCTACCTTACCATGACCTCAACATCCTCTCCCGGTATCAATCCTCAGTAATTTATTTTTGTTACTACTGAAGTAACAGGTACTTCATGTCTGACAGATTGCAAGATGGAGGAGACTAGACATTATAGTAAGTTACCATGGTAACTTAATTTAGAAGTAAGTTTTACTTACCTCTGAAACGAAAAAAAAATTTAATTGAAAAAAAATTATTCCCCTAAGTTCAGTGTTCATATACTCATATACCCTAGACTACAAACTGCAACTAAATAATAAACTTGACCACATATACGTTAGTAATAATTCACACTCTTTAAACTCTTACTGTAGCATCCTTGCACTTTACCAAAAAAATTACCTTGTTGCGGACATTTTCAACCCACAGCTTGTTTTAAATTTGCGCTGTTGATAAAAAATATTATTAGCTATTACCGTAATTTGTTGTTCACCGAAAACACAAAGCTAAGCTATTGATGGCTGTGTTCATATATCTCAACATATACTAACCCACATTGTGTTAGTGTACAACAACTCAATTACCGTATTTTTCTGACTATAAGTCGCAGTTTTTTTCATAGTTTGGCCGGGGGTGCGACATATACTCCGGAGCTACTTATGTGTGAAATTATTAACACATTACCAAAAAATATCAAATAATATTATTTGTCTCATTCGCGGAAGAGACAAAGAAAATGTCAGCAATCGTCAAACACACGTCAGCAATCGTCACACACATGTCAGCCAATAAGAATTCGGCGGGGAAGGGTCATGGCAGAAGTGCATTGTGGGTCATGGAATGCTAACAGCTATATGCTACTGCCGTAGCTATTAAAATGGATAATTTCATCCTTGGCGGTATCTTATAAAAACTGAGAAGGGCTGAACAAAAATGGCACCGAAAAGGATATCATGTACTGCAGATTACAAGCTGGACGTAGTGAAATATGCAGCAGAAAACGACAAAAGGAAGCGGCGCATACCTTTGGAGTTGGCACAGCGACATCCAGGAAGAAGATTTCATGGGATTTAGTGATTAGGAGTGACAGATTGTTTGGTAAATGTATAGCATGTTCTGTATGTTATAGTTATTTGAATGACTCTTACCATAATATGTTACGTTAACATACCAGGCACCTTCTCAGTTGGTTATTTATACGTCATATAACATACACTTATTCAGCCTATTGTTCACTATTCTTTATTTATTTAAAATTGCCTTTCAAATGTCTATTCTTGGTGTTGGATTTTATCAAACAAATTTCCCCCAAAAACGCGACTTATACTCCAGTGCGACATATATGTTTTATTCCTTCTTTATTATGCATTTTCGGCCGGTGCGACGTATACTCCGGAGCGATTTATAATCCGAAAAATACGGTATGTATTATTCCTTTCATCTGTATATATGCAGCCCACTGCGGAAAAAAATCTATTGGAGAATTGACCTGACAGCACTTCATTGTTTCATGTAAAAAATCATGAAACACATAAGCTAAGCAGTTTTAGGTTTTGTATTTCGATCCATTGCTCTGCCCAAAATGAAAGAAACCGTGACTTTAAATCCAAAATAAACATTATAGTGTACTGTTACACCCCCACAAGCATTCTATACATATTTTTTTTTGCACTCAGCTCTAACAGAGGAATTTGTATATGTTGTTGTCTTTATAACATTGTTGCTATTTTCAAACTGCTCATACTTCTTGACAGAATTGCAGTCGTGGACATACGGTCACGAGGACAGTTGGAGTTATAGCTCATATAAAATTGGCAGGAGCCATGGCAGGAACTTTCAAGTGTCCTTTTTCTTGAGGTCCCTAAAGCTTGAAGGACTAATCTTTCAGCTGAGAACCCCATCAGGAGAAGTATACTTCTCAGTTTATTTAAATATGGGCAGGCTTTTGATCAGCTCTCTACCTGACGGCGCCCCACTCACCGCTCCCATATTTTTGGCGAGTGGCGAGAAGCATTTCCTTCTGGTGGAGATCCAGCAAAGACAAGTGGTCTTTGAGCATGCAAGTCTTCGTTACAGCATAGGGGCCATACCTGAGGTGGTTATTAACGAAGGGGATCAGGCTTACCTGGGTGGACTTCCTGAACACTGGGACTCTAACCCTTGGGGCGGACATTACAAAGGCTGCCTACAGGACGTCCGTTTGGATTCAGTACATTTGGAGTTGGACGCATGGAGCAACGATGATGAAAAGGAAATGTATTCATCAAGTGGTGCTGAAAATGTAAAGAGAGGATGCATCAGTGACGATACTTGCAAGGTGGGTTTTTCATGTTTTACTTCCCAAGAATAATATTGTTTCACTTGATGCTTGATTGCCAGATTTGATATGCCTCACCCTCATCTACAGAATTGGAGCCCATTTCCCCGCACAGATGGGGTGAATAAAGGAATGAAAAACTATTATTTTGATCACCTAATTGTATATTTCTATCGTCCGCGTGATGATTACTTCCAAACCGACATGGTTAAGAATATGAGCAAAACATAAATTCAAAAGTATCACCATTTCCTGACTTCCCTGCTCTTCCATCTCCTCTTCCATATACACCCAGCTTGTGTTTCCTCAGCAGCATTTCCCCAAGCATCTGGAAGCAAAAATTCATAGTAGAGGACACAAAATAAAATACTGCTTATACTACTTACTTTCTATTTTTATTTTTTCCTCATGTTCTGACTCAGTCTTTCTCCCTTCAAGGATGCTCTTGAGTTTCGGGGACTAATTTGGCTTGAGTGTTTTAATTTTCTTCTGTTCGTTCTTTGACCAAGACCCTTCTTCTTTAAAGTCAGAATCAATGAGAAATCGTTGCAAATTACCGCATTTTTTTGGAGTATAAGTCGCTTCGGAGTATAAGCCGCACCTGCTGAAAATGCACAATAAAGAAGAAAAAAAACATATATAAGTCGCACTGGAGTATAAGTCGCATTTTTTGGGGAAATTTATTTGATTAATCCCAACACCAAGAATAGACATTTGAAAGGCAATTTAAAATAAATAAAGAATAGTGAACAGGCTGAAAAAGTGTACGTCATATGACTCATAAATAACCAACTGAGAAGGTGCCTGGTATGTTAACGTAACATACTATTGTAAGAGTCATTCAAATAACTATAACATATAGAACATGCTATACGTTTACCAAACAATCTGTCACTCCGGATCGCTAAATCCGATGAAATCTTATACGTGTAGTTTCTTACGTGAATTAGCTAAATACTATTATTTGATATTTTACGGTAATGTGTTAATAATTTCACACATAAGTCGCTCCTGAGTATAAGTCGCACCCCCGGCCAAACTATGAAAAAAATCTGCGACTTATAGTCCGAAAAATACGGTACGCCCCTCTCACTCGGTCCGTCCCATTTTGGGTTAGTCAACTTAAAGGAGAACATTATCACCAGACCTATGTAAGCGTCAATATATACCTTGATGTTGCAGAAAAAAGACCATATATTTTTTTAACCGATTTCCGAACTCTAAATGGGTGAATTTTGCCGAATTAAATGCCTTTCTATTATTTGCTCTCGGAGCGATGACGTCACAACATGACGTCACCTAGGTAGTCAACCGCCATTTTCTCAAACACATTATAAACATCGAGTCAAATCAGCTCTGTTATTTTCCGTTTTTTTGACTGTTTTCCATACCTTGGAGACATCATGCCTCGTCGGCGTGTTGTCGGAGGGAGTAACAACACGATCAGGGACGGATTCAAGTTGATTTACGTAGAATGTGCATCGATTAGCACGGCATGCTAATCGATGCTAACATGCTATTTAGGCTAGCTGTATGTACATTTGTAGCTATATTTGCATCCAGCCTTTCTCTCCACCCACATTTAATGCCAAACAAACACTTACCAATCGACGGATTTAAGTTGCTCCAGTGTCACAAGATGCGAAAGTCCCGATCGTTTGGTCTGCACATTTTACCGGCGATGCTAAGGCAGACATGGCACAGAGATGTATGGATATCCTGCAAATGCATTTCCAACAAAAAAAAAAGTCAACAAAATCACAAAGGTGAGTTTTGTTGATGTTATTGACTTATGTGCAAATCAGACATATTTGGTCGTGTTCACTTTATCCTTTAACAAACTTTTAATTGATCATTTAAGGCCCTGTTGCCCCGTTTGAGCTTATGTATTTTTTACGTGCTGCAAATTATGCACATTTCTCTTATTTGTATTGTCCTATCCAGCCTGTGCACATGCCCCACCTTGCGTAAATTAGGCAAAAGTGCTTAAGTCTGGGATAAAGGCGAGCTCGTTACCAATGAGGCAGACTTTGCCAGGACGCCTTTTTTGGAAGTGTGTAAAAAGCAAGGACAATGGAGTTTTATTAACACTTGTGAATGTCATTAAAATTAATGAAAAAGACAACGTTTTCAATTTTCAAAGATCATATCAATACAGGCAGTGTTGTCACGTTAACGTGTGTTGTCATGGTGATGTAGTCTGTGTATGCACTATGCACGCGCAACAGCGTCTTCCCCCGGCCGGATTTAACTTTTTTGATGAAACTTTATTTACAAACCCTGTTTCCATATGAGGTGGGAAATTGTGTTAGATGTAAATATAACGGAATACATCCATCCATCCATTTCTACCGCTTAATCCCTTTTGGGGTCGCGGGGGGCGCTGGCGCCCATCTCAGCTACAATTGGGCAAGAGGCGGGGTACACCCTGGACAAATCGCCACCTCATCGCAGGGCCAACACAGATAGACAGACAACATTCACACTCATATTCACACACTAGTGCCAATTTAGTGTTGCCAATCAACCTATTCCCAGGTGCATGTTTTTGGAAGTGGGAAGCAGCCGGAGAACCCGGAGGGAACCCACGCATTCACGGGGAGGACATGTAAACTCCACACAGAAAGATCCCAAGCCTGGGGTTGAACCCAAGACTGCAGGACCTTCGTATTGTGAGGCAGACGCACTAACCCCTCTGCCACCTAACGGAATACAATGATTTGCAAATCATTTTCAACCCATATTCAGTTGAATATGCTACAAAGACAACATATTTGATGTTCAAACTGATAAAGATTTTTTTTTTTGCAAATGATCATTAACTTTAGAATTTGATGCCAGCAACATGAGACAAAGAAGTTGGGAAAGGTGGCAACACATACTGATAAAGTTTAAGGAATGCTCATCAAACACTTATTTGGAACATCCCAAAGGTGTGCAGGCTAATTGGGAACAGGTGGGTGCCATGATTGGGTATAAAAACAGCTTCCCAAAAAATGCTGAGTCTTTCACAAGAAAGGATGGGGCGAAGTACACCCCTTTGTCCACAACTGCGTGAGCAAATAGTCAAACAGTTTAAGAACAATGTTTCTCAAAGTGCAATTGCAAGAAATTTAGGGATTTCAACATCTACGATCCATAATATCATCAAAAGGTTCAGAGAATCTGGAGAAATCACTCCACGTAAGCAGCATGGCCGGAAACCAACATTAAATGACCGTGACCTTCGATCCCTCAGATGGCATTGTATCAAAAACCGACATCAATCTCTAAAAGGCTCAGGAACACTTCAGAAGACCACTGTCACTAAACACAGTTTGTCGCTACATCTGTAAATGCAAGTTAAAGCTCTAATATGCAAAGCGAAAGCCATTTATCAACAACATCCAGAAACGCCACCGGCTTCTCTGGGCCCGAGATCATCTAAGATGGACTGATGCAAAGTGGAAAAGTGTTCTGTGGTCTGATGAGTCCACATTTCAAATTGTTTTTGGAAATATTCGACATTGTGTCATCCGGACCAAAGGGGAAGCGAACCATCCAGACTGTTATCGACCAAAGTTCAAAAGCCAGCATCTGTGATGGTATGAGGGTGCATTAGTGCCCAAGGCATGGGTAACTTACACATCTGTGAAGGCACCATTAATGCTGAAAGGTACATACAGTTTTTGGAACAACATATGCTGCCATCTAGCGCCGTCTTTTTCATGGACGCCCCTGCTTATTTCAGCAAGAGAATGCCAAGCCACATTCAGCACTTGTTACAACAGTGTGGCTTCGTAAAAAAAGAGTGCAGGTACTTTCCTGGCCCACCTGCATCCATACCTGTCTCCCATCAAAAATGTGTGGCGCATTATGAAGCGTAAAATACGACTGTTGAACGACCGAAGCTCTACATAAAACAATAATGGGAAAGAATTCCACTTTCAAAGCTTCAACAATTAGTTTCATCAGTTCCTTAACGTTATTCAGTGTTGTTAAAAGAAAAGGTGATGTAACACAGTGATGAACACGCCCTTTCCCAACTACTTTGGCGCGTGTTGCAGCCATGATTTTCTAAGTTAAGTATTATTTGCAAAAAAAAAATAAAGTTTATGAGTTCGAACATCAAATATCTTGTCTTTGTAGTGCATTCAATTGAATATGGGTTGAAAAGGATTTGCAAATCAATGTATTCCATTTATATTTACATCTAACACAATTTCCCAACTCATATGGAAACGGGGTTTGTATTTGTTATTATAAAGGTCCTGGTGCTGTTTGGGATGTTAAAAGTTGTGTTTCATATGAATGTTAGTGAAGTCGTGATTCGCCAGGATGGGCTTGGACAGCTGTTTGTGTGTGTGCTTGTAAGGGGGAGTTTGGCAGCTGAAAGTTTTATGTCTAAACTGTCCAACTTTTTAAAAAATATATTGGTAAACCATTATATTATATTTGTATTTTCTATTAAATAGTCACAATGATCGCGGTCCAGATAAAATCGCTGCATAACATTGGATGTCCGTTAGTACCAGGATCAAATCCAAACTTCAAGTGCAATATAAGGTTTGGGATTTATTCCAGCCTCAGAACAAAAGTACTTAAGTGGATCAGAGAATACTCGGAAGGCCAGTTATGACAGGAACGTACACATTTAAGGGTTGCTCCACCCAGAGTGTGCATCTTGGAGGAAGGCTTGCACCGACAGACTTAAGTTGAGGGGTAGAATGCTGTGTGGCTAGTGTCCACACAATTGAGAGGCTTTTTACACTTGAACACAGGGAAAATACAAAAAATGACATCCTGTCATTTTTAAATAATGATTTCTTTGTCATTTGTTTTTCTCAACAGATGAACCCCTGTCAAAACGGAGGAGAATGCACGGTCACGTTCAATGACTTCACGTGTTCTTGTCCGAAGGAGTACACTGGAGTTACTTGTGAAACTCGAGTTTGGTGTGTCAGTGATCCTTGTTTAGATGGAAGCCAGTGTGTGGATCTCTCTGATGGGTATGAATGTAAGTAGAAGCATTTGTTTCCAATAATGTCCATGTAAACATGTCAAGTACTTCATAATGAGGGCAGAAAGCTTCTTAGGGCCGTTAGGAAACATTCAAAACTGGAGTAAAGTGATCACATTACAGTCATCTAACTTGGCAATGTTGTGCGCATGTTAGTGGTGTAACGGTACGTGTATTTGTTTTGAACCGTTTCGGTACGGGGGGTTCGGTTTGGTGCGGAGGTGTACCGAACATGTTTACATACGGACATATTAAGTAGCGTAAACAATACTCAAAATGCTGGACATTTGAGGCATGTCCTCTTTTGCGGAGCTGTCAGGGCAGAGTTTCTTAAATGCCTCATATGTCCGGTATTTTGAGTTATGGTTGCGTGTATTAACAATGTACGTTCAGGGTTAAGAAGGGGTTAAAAACAAAACAAATTGTGCGCGCAGCAGCAGCATTCGCGATGGAGGGGCAGAGAGCGAGAGAGTTATGATAAACGCGTATGCGTCGCCAGGCTCTGCTTTTTATCCATTGATTTATCAGATTTAATTTTTTATTATCTATAGCAGGGGTGTCAAAAGTGTGCCCCAGAGACCATTTGTGGCCCACAACTAATGCTATAAAGGCCGACAGCACATTCTAAAAATACTATTAAAATACACAAAAACATAACAAAAGTGAAATAAAAAAGCTTGAAGGTTAAATGTAATTTAGAAAAAGTTGCAACGTTGACTAATAAAACAAAGTTCTTTTTTTTTCTTTCAAACTGTCATTGCTCAGAACATAATATTGAATCAAGATCAATGTTATTATGAATTATTGACCAAGGTTCCGATTACTTCACATCAAATATTCCACCAAGAAAAACATTTTGGGTGGAAGATTTTGCAAATTTGGTAAATAAATAACCCCAAAAATTTATATTTTGTTGTTTTCTTACTGTACCGAAAATTAACCGAACCGTGACCTCTAAACTGAAGTACGTACCGAGCCGAAATTTTTGTGTACTGTTACACCCCTAGTGCATGTACATGTGTAATCCTGCTTTGGCCCGATTGTGTCAGAAAAGGCGAGCGCAAATCAAAACAATCACATCAGCCAAATGTGCCATACTTTGGATATTAAATGGGCCCAATCACACTTTGAGGCTCTTTAAAGCTTGTGTGCTACCTGAAACTCTACAAGTTTTAATCTGAATGTGTTCTGTTTTTTTACTGTAAGTATTAGAGGCAATGGAAAATGCATGTGTGTGTGTGTGTGTGTGTGTGTGTGTGCGTGCGTGCGTGCGTGCGTGTGTGTTTCTGAGAGAGAGTGCGAGAGAGAGCACACAAGCGAGTCCCTATGACAGCGTGTTGTTTCCCCCCGAAAATTGGGTTTTATCTCAGGTTTGGTATTTGGAATGAAATGAATATGCAGACTTAAATCATTGAGATCGCCAAACACATGTGAAAACAGCTGAGTAAACTCTATCAGTGAACACACACTCTCACAGCTCAGCACACTGATTTGAAATAAATAATAAAGAAACAGAGATTTTCTCTTAAAATTTTAACTGAGTTACTATTACTTTATTCTGATGGTAGGGTAATCAACGATAAATGGGATGCCCTTAAAATCTGAAATAGACCCAAAAGGTGGTATAGCTCGGTTGGTAGATTGGCCGTGCCAGCAACTTCAGGGTTCCAGGTTCGATCCCCGCTTCGGCCATCCTAGTCACTGCCATTGTGTCTTTGGGCAAGACACTTTACCTACCTGCTTCCAGTGCCACCCACACTGGTTTAAATGTAACTTAGATATTGGGTTTCACTATGTCAAGCGCTTTGAGTCACTACAGAAAATCGCTATATAAATATAATTCACTTCACTTCACAAAAGGGGTCCAACCTTAGCCATGCCCCTATTTGGACACATTTCGGAACTTGTGGTACTTTTAGGGATAAGCCCATTTTTGAATACCGTGGGACCTTTAGTGGGAATGTGGTTCTTTTGGTGGTAATTTGGGACCGTCAGTTATCATAGTAACTTCCTGAATCTGTGGACTATCTTGGATACAAGTTGATAGGCCCCAATCCCTTTAGCAACACTTCTCGTGAAAATTTTCCCCTAAAAGTCAGAGCCAATTTTATAAGTGCCCCAACTCGTCCAGGGAAGTTGTCTGTCCCTCAGGATTGTGTAAGTCTAGATTCAGGTGGTGGCCAACTGCTGGTTCTGTAAACAGTTGAAGCCAATTTGAACACCAGTACAACTTGAAACATCCCACATAAGCGTAAAGCGTAACCCACAACAAGACCACAAAGGTAAGCTCTGAGGCTTCCCTGAGGGGTTGGGAGAAGTATTGGGCTATTACCGTTCATTTGTGTAGCTCAGGAATTATATGTATATGGTGCTTTTCCTTAGGGACTCAAAGCGCTTTAAATAGTGTGGGATCTGAGCCGAGGATGTTGTTGTGGCTTGCGCAGCCCTTCGAGACACTTGTGATTAGGGGCTGTATAAATACACTATGATTGATAGTGAAAACCATTATCTAAATTACCAGTCTCGGTGGCACTGGGAGCAGGTGGGTAAAGTATCTTGCCCAAGGACACAACAGGGGTGATTGGATGCCGGAAGCGGGGATCTTACCTGGAACCCTCAAGTTGCTGGCACGGACTACCAACCGAGCTACGCCACGCAACAGAAATTGCAGACTGATTGGCACCTGCCTTCATTAAGTTCCCAAGACACACAATCACACTCATGGCCGTGAAGGTACTGACTTTTGGTGCTAAGCAGCTGATGTAACAGAGTTGAACAAGACAGATGCGCTATATCGACTTAGCCTTCTCACAGGGCAACTGACCTGTTCTGATGCTTGCTAGCAGGTTTGCATCATCATATTCTTCATCGTCCCAACATCTGTAAGGCCTGATATACCTCAGGGCTGACATTGTTTCAGTCATTCTGAAAATATTAGTATTGTTTTTAATAGAAATGTTAACACATATCTTCTCACAATAATAATAATTACTGATGTTCATTTTTTAGGTCTGCACAATGCCACGTTTGACAACAGTCCTGCACAATTCAGTTCTGGAGGTTCACTGACTGAACCTGTGTCTTCAATATACATAGAGTTAAGGACCCGTTCTGACAATGCAGTTCTCTTAAGGGCCTCCCGGGATTCTGACAAGCTAATGATTGGTCTGCTGGATTCCACTGTTTGGGTTGAGATTCACGTAGCCAACAGAGCCGAGACAGTGACCTTCACAGGAGAACGTAAAGTGGCTGATGGGAGGTGGCATCGAGTAAATGTGTCAATGACAACGGGAGATCAAAACGGTTCTCCCTGGATGATCACTGTGGATGGAATTATCGATGCCAGTAGCCTGCCGCAGATAACAGGGAGTTTACACTTTCTCAATGATAAAGGGGTTTTACTCACCATAGCAGAGAGCTTTACTGGCTGTTTGAGTGCAGTAAGGGTTGGAGGAGTATTTCTTCCTTTTGTCGATGTCTACGACACTCCACAGTTGTCTCAGTTCCACTTATTTGGGAAGCAAATAATTAAATTGGGTTGTAGTAGTGCACCTGTTTGTAATTCCAACCCTTGTCTAAATGGAGCAACTTGTAACGATATCTTTAATAAGTTTTATTGCGAATGTGACTTCGGTTGGGAGGGGGAACAATGCGACACGGATATTGACGATTGTGTATCTCAGCCTTGTTTTAATGGGAAGTGTAAGGACTACTTTGCTGGTTTTGAGTGTCTATGCCACCCTGGATATGCCGGCCCACTGTGTGAGGTGGACATGGATGAATGTGAGCACCATATTTGTGAACATGACGCCACCTGTAAAGACGGAACAAACATGTACACCTGTATATGCCCAAAGGGTTACAGTGGGCCACTATGCCAGTGAGTACACTTATACACTGTATAGTACATGTAATTGTGTCATGGTATCATTTATATGCTTAAAGTTGTTTTGCGGACAGTAAACCAGGAACAGGTTAATTAAAATAGACCTGATTGTTTCAACAGGTGGGACTACCCGCCACTACAGTGTGGTAAAGATGTGCTTTGTGCAAATGATGGAATTTGCAACGACGGGCTCTGGGGAGCTAACTGTACATGTATGCCAGGTTTCAAAGGCAAAAGGTATGTTTTCAAACTCCTTATTAGTAGATATACCACAGAATATCAAATATCCACAACAAGTTAAAATAATCCCTTGGATTCAATTTCCCAACAACTCAAATGTGTCTCCAGGAAGGCAGGTGTTCAGGAGGCATCTCGACTAAATGCAACTTCGATCTCAACTAGCTCCTCTCGATACAAAAGAGCAGAGGCTCTATTCTGAGCTCCTACCGAATGACTGAGGTCCTCAGTTTGTCGGTCAGTATTTGAAATGGCTGAAAAAACCGAGGCCTCAATTTAGAGATAGTGAGCCTTATCTTAGAAGTTTCACACACAGCTCTGAATCTGAAGGTCACAGCTTGATGAGAAAATCAGGACCACATCATGCAGAAATTGCAGGGACAAGATCATTAGGCCCCCAAACTGTACACCCTTTACATATTGGCTGCACAAAGAAATTAATTTCTTGAAAATCATTAACAGAACTGTTGTCAAAGTGCAGCCTTGGCCTCCACCAATGCTTGGAGTGAACATGACTAACTTACTGCTGGCAACAAGAACTAGTCTTCTGCTCCATGTGCACAGGGACCGAAAAGCACGTAGTAGCATGCAAAGAATATTGCACTCCCAGAGCACCTCCCACAGGGCATTGCAATAGACACGGTCAAATGCCTTTTCCAAGCCCACAAGCACATGTGGACCGGTTGGGCTAACTCCCGTGCCCCTTCCAGGACCTTTACAAGAGTTTAGAGCTGAGTAAATGTCAGGGATGAAACCACATGTAGTTGAGGTTGAGCGATCATACCCTTCTGTTCAGCACTCTGAAATCGACTTTCCCAGGAAGGTTAAGGAGTGTTATGTATCGTATTTTTAGGACTATAAGTCGCAATTTTTTTCATAGTTTGGCTGGGGGTGCGACATATACCCCGGAGCGTCTTATGTGTGAAATTATTAACACATTACCGTAAAATATCAAGAAATATTATTAATCTCATTCGCGTAAGAGACGAAGAAAATTTCATCAATCGGCAAAATCAAGTCATCAATCATCACACACATGTCAACCAATAAGAATTTGGCGGGGGAGGGTCATGGCAGAAGTTCATTGTGGGTCATGGAATGCTAACTGCTATATGCTATATGCTACTGCCGTAGCTATTAAAATGGATCATTTCATCGTTGGCGGTAACTTATAAAAAGTGTGAAGGGCTGAACAAAAATGGCACCGAAAAGGAAATCATGTACAGCAGGTTATAAGCTGGACGTAGTGAAATATGCAGCAGAAAACGACAAGAGGAAACGGCGCATACCTTTGGAGTTGGCAGAGTTGTTTAGAAGCGACATCGAGGAAGAAGATTTCATCTGATTTATCGATTAGCAGTGACAGATTGTTTGGTAAACGTATAGCATGTTCTACATGTTATAGTTATTTGAATGACTCTTACCATAATATGTTACATTAACATACCAGGCACCTTCGCAGTTGGTTATTTATGCGTCATATAACGTACACTTATTCAGCCTGTTGTTCAATTTTATTTATTTATTTTAAATTGCCTTTCAAATGTCTATTCTTGTTGTTTGATTTAATGCATTAAATTTCCCCCCAAAATGCGACTTATACTACAGTGCGATGTATATATGTTTTATTCCTTCTTTATTATGCATTTTCGGCCGGTACGACATATACTCCGGAGCGATTTATAATCCAAAAAATACGGTAGTTGAAAAACACCATCTCGTCATTCGTCTTGAAAAGCATGACACTGACCTGGCAGTTCAAAGATACTGTTCTCAGCTATCATGTGTCAAACATGACAGCCCCACAACATCAAGGGTCTTAAGGAATTCAGGGTGAAACTCAAGCAACCCCATGGCCTTGCCACTGAGGACTTTTTTGATTACCTTAACAACGTCACGGTAATGGACATGTCCACGTTTGAACCCTTAGACCAGGGGTCCCCAAACCAGCATCCAAAATCCGGCCAGCGGGAAGTCCCAAGTTAAAATAAAAAATTATATTATTTATTTTTTTTTTTTTAATCTGTCCTTTTTAATCCATTATACTGTTGTTACCTGTTGTGTCTCCTAGCTGCACAGGCAAATCATATTGATAACGTGACATCATCAGTGGCAAGTGTGCGCTCTTTATATATATATATATATATATATATATATATATATATATATATATATATATATATATATGTATACATATATATATATATATATATATATATATATATGTATACATATATATATATATATATATATATATATATATATATATATATATATATATATATATATATATATATATATATATATATATATATATATCCATCCATCCATTTTCTACCGCTTATTCCCTTTTGGGGTGGCGGGGGGCGCTGGCGCCTATCTCAGATATCCATCCATCCATTTCTATCGCTTATTCCCCAAAAGGGAATAAGCGGTAGAAAAATAAGCGGTATATTTATATATATATATATATATATATATATATATATATATATATATATATATATATATATATATTATAAAAACAGTACCACTTTTTATATTTTCCTTTGTTTGTTTTTTATTGTAGCAACATGGTGGTTAACGTTTTGGAGACTTGTGTATGCGTGTGCATATATATATATATATATATATATATATATACATACATTTATACATACATACGTATATATATATATATATATATATATATATATATATGGCCCGGGGGCCAAATTGTTTTAATCCAATGCGGCCCCTGAGTCAAAAAGTTTGGGGACCCCTGCCTTAGACTCTGCTCAGTTAAGGTCAAAATGGCATCTGTGCACACTGTAAACGGTGTGGACAGTAGGGCTTGCACGACGTTCTCGACCAGTCCCCGAGGATAGTCAAGCCAACGTCAACTCTTTACTAATAACCTTGTTCATAATTTTACCCATTATAAATAAAAACATGACTCGGGAATGTTTTGCAAAAATGTTATTTACCGACGACATCAAGGCATACGCAAGGTATTCTCGCACACCACAGTGAAAATGCCAACAACAAACCTTAAATCAGCTTTACCTTAACATTGAATCAACAACATCAATTTTACTTCTTTCCCCTAAATTCCACCATGTGTGTGTGTGTGTGTGTCTGCCAAGGCCCTCACATGTACAGCTGGCTTTCCACTCTATTGTGTCGACTTCTAAACGTCTCATCTCCAAGCTCTTTGAATAAAATAACAAGATTTCCATTTTCACCTAATGTTAGTACAAAGGTAGCAATTACTAGCCGGTTGATTTTCAGAATAAAACACTCCGTGTTTCATAATATACTACTTAACGATGTTAAAAGCAAAAAAAATGTGTAAAAAGACAACAAATACAAGCGACAGCTGTGTGGCAGGTACATTGAGCAGGCAGAAACTCGTGTCACAACCACAACGGAATGCAAATACACTCGATGGAAGTAATCCTGGTGTGGCTACTTCTCCCACATCACTGCAAAAGAAAATACTGTGTATTGCTAGAAATGTGATCAGCAAAAAAACATCATTGTGCCTCTCAAGGTTGACTTGACTAATAGTTTATAAAACCCTTAGTGAACAGGGCACTGCTTACCTTTTCCTCCGCCAGGTGGTCCCCTTGAGATAATGTGAAAACCTCGTCATTTGGGAGAAGCTTAGAGTTGCTGCTCCTCCACATTGAGAGGAGCCAGTTGAGGTTGTTCGGGTATCTGGCAAGGATGCTCCTCAGACATTTACCTGGGGAGTGTTTAGGGCGCGTCTGACCGATAGAAGGCCACGGGGAAGACCCAGGACACGGTGGCGAGGCTATGTCTCCCAACTGACCTGGGAATGCCTTGGGATTTCCCGAAAAGAGGTGGACAAAGAATTTTACAGCAGTAAAATAAAAACAAAAATCCCCCCTGTATCTTATTGTCAATCTCATATTAACAAAGACACTCACACATATTGTGACAACCTACCCAACACAGGGATTCAAGTCATACTGTTATGAATTACCGTATTTTTCGGATTATAAATCGTTCCGAAGTATACGTCGCACCTGCCGAAAATGTATAACTAAGAAGGAAAAAAACATATATACGTCGCACTGGAGTATAAGTCGCATTTTTGGGGGAAATGTATTTGATAAGACGACTTGTCCAGGGTGTACGCCGCCTTCCGCCCGATTGTAGCTGAGATAGGCGCCAGCGCCCCCCCGCGACCCCAAATGGGAATAAGCAGTAGAAGATGGATGGATATTAACAAAGACACTCACACACATTGTGACAACCTACCCCACACAGGGATTCAAGTCGTACTGTTATGAATTACCGTATTTTTCGGATTATAAATCGTTCCGGAGAATACGTCGCAGCTGCCGAAAATGCATAATAAAGAAGGAAAAAAACATATATACGTCGCACTGGAGTATAAGTCGCATTTTTGGGGGAAATATATTTGATAAGGCGACTTGTCCAGGGTGTACACCGCCTTCATGCCAATTGTAGCTGAGATAGGCGCCAGCGCCCCCCGTGACCTCAAAAGGGAATAAGCGGTAGAAAATGGATGGATGGATGGAAAATCCAACACCAAGAATATTCATCCATCCATCCATTTTCTACCGCTTATTCCCTTTGGGGTCGCGGGAAGTGCTGGTGCCTATCTCAGCTACAATCGGGCAGAAGGCGAAGTACACCCTGGACAAGTCGCCAACTCATCACAGGGCCAACACAGATAGACAGACAACATTCACACTCACATTCACACTAGGGCCAATTTTAGTGTTGCCAATCAACCTATCCCCAGGTGCATGTCTTTGGAGGTGGGAGGAAGCCGGGGAACCCACGCAGTCACGGGAGAACATGCGAACTCCACACAGAAGGACCTTTGTATTTATTGTGAGGCAAACACCCTAACCCATTTACCACCGTGCTACACCAAGAATATACATTTGAAAGTCAATTTAAAATAAATAAAGAAGAGTGAACAACAGGCGGAATAAGTGTATGTTATATGACGCATAAATAACCAACTTAGAAGGTGCCTGGTATGTTAACGTAACATATTATGGTAAGAGTCATTCAAATAACTATAACATATAGAACATGCTATACGTTTACCAAACAATCTGTCACTCCTAATCGATAAATCCCATGAAATCTTCTTGCTCGATGTCGCTTCTAAACAACTCTGCCAACTCCAAAGGTATGCGCCGCTTCCTCTTGTCGTTTTCTGCTGCATATTTCACTACGTCCAGCTTGTAATCTGCAGTACATGATTTCCTTTTAGGTGCCATTTTTGTTCAGCCCTTCTCAATTTTTACAAGTTACCGCCAACGATGAATTTTAATATACATTTTAATAGCTACGGCAGTAGCATATAGCAGTTAGCATTCCATGACCCACAATGCACTTCTGCCATGACCCTCCCCCACCGAATTCTTATCGGTTGACGTGTGTGTGACGATTGCTGACGTGTGTTTGACGATTGCTGACATTTTTTTCGTCCCTAATAAGAAAAATAATAATATTTGATATTTTATGGTAATGTGTTAATAATTTCACACATACTGTAAGTTGCTCCGGAGTATATGTCGCCCAACTATGAAAAAAACTGTGACTTATAGTCAGAAAAATACGGTACATTAATTTTTAAAAGGGCAAAAAGACATAAGTAAATTTAAATAACAATAAATTCATGAATGCCTCTTGAGACAAAATGAAACACAAGAATGTATAACACACATGATAGCAAGTAGCTATTAGCTAACAAATAGCTAAATAAGTTGTGTGTCACCGAGAGTTTGTAGTAGAGATCAGCTCAGCAGACGGTAACCAGGAATTGGAGAAGCACTTTTCTTCATTGACGATTGTCACGTCTCTCCTCAAAAGCACCTAGTCAGGGCACCTGCCCTTGAACCACACGCTCACTTACGGCTACACAATAATAGCGTGACGAGTCACATCTGGTCCAATTGCGGCAACAAAAATAAAAAATGGCTTACGGGCAGCACGGTGGACTCTCACACTATTAACTAGATCCACTCGACGTCCATTGCAACCGTGGCCCAGGGGTAGGGGGTACCCACATTTGCAGTCCCCTCCAAGGTTTCTCATTGTATTCCATTGGGTTGTGTTTTTTCTTGGCCTGATATGTGATCTGAGCCGAGGATGCCGTTGTGGCTTGTGCAGCCCTTTGAGACACTTGTGATTAAGGGCTATACGAATAAACTTTGATTGACTATTAGAAGCACAATCTAGACAATTGGACCTATTCTTAGCACGCCAAATACGCAATGTTGCACTCTGTAATATATAAATGTATATCTATGTATAAGATGCCATTGTAGCATGTCTCTTCCTCGCTCATAGCCATTTGTGCCCAACTGTGCCAGTATTCATTAACATTCCAGACATGTTCAGTTTTAGTACTGATAAATCAGATAATAAGTGCTAAATAATTATATTTACATCTCCCCCTGCCAGTAGTGTGGGTGTTCTGATGATCAGCACATATTTTGGGTATATATAAAGGCACACTAAATGATTTGCACTCTCTATTTTGCTCACTTAAGGAAGGCAGAGATCAGATATGCGTGTGCTATCAAGTGTATTTTATTACAAACCCCGTTTCCATATGAGTTGGGGAATTGTGATTTAAATATAAACAGAATACAATGATTCGCAAATCCTTTTCAACCCATATTCAATTGAATGCACGATAAAGACAAGTTATTTGATGTTCAAACTCATAAACTTTATTTTTTATTTTTTGCAATTAATAATTAACTTTGAATATTATGGCTGCAACATGTGCCAAAGTAGTTGGGAAAGGGCATGTTCACCACTGTGTTACATCACCTTTTCTTTTAACAACACTCAATAACGTTAGGGAACTGAGGAAACTAATTATTGAAGCTTTGAAAGTGGAATTCTGTCCCATTCTTGTTTTATGTTGCGCTTCAGTCGTTCAACAGTCCGGGGTCTCCGCTGACATATTTTACGCTTCATAATACGCCACACATTTTCCATGGGAGACAGGTCTGGACTGCAGGCGGGCCAGGAAAGTACCTGCACTCTTTTTTTACGAAGCCACGCTGTTGTAACACGTGCTGAATGTGGCTTGGCATTGTCTTGCTGAAATAAGCATGAAAAAGACAGCGCTTAGATGGCAGCATATGTTGTTCCAAAACCTGTATGTACCTTTCAACATTAATGGTGCCTTCACAGATGTGTAAGTTACCCATGCCTTGGGCACTAATGTACCCCCATACCATCACAGATGCTGGCTTTTGAACTTTGCGTCGATAACAGTCTGGATGGTTCGCTTCCCCTTTGGGGATGACACGATATTGAATATTTCCAAAAACAATTTCAAATGTGGACTCGTCAGACCACAGAACACTTTTCCACTTTGCATCAGTCCATCTTAGATGATCTCGGGCCCAGAGAAGCCGGCGGCATTTTTGGATGTTGTTGATGAATGGCTTTCGCTTTTCATAGTAGAGCTTTAACTTGTACTTACAGATGTAGCGACGAACTGTATTTAATGTGAGTGGTTTTCCAAAGTGTTCCTTAGCCCTTGTGGTGATATCCTTTAGAGATTGATGTCGGTCTTTGATATAGTGCCGACATTCGATGTTGGTTTTCCGGCCATGCCGCTTACATGGAATGATTTCTCCAGATTCTCTGAACCTTTTGATGATATTGTGGACCGTAGATGTTGAGATCCCTAAATTTCTTGCAGTTGCACTTTGAGAAACGTTGTTCTTAAACTGTTTGACTATTTGCTCACGCAGTTGTGGACAAAGCGGTGTACCTCGCCCCATCCTTTCTTGTGAAAGACTGAGCATTTTTTGGGAAGCTGTTTTTATACCCAATCATGGCACCCACCTGTTCCCAATTATCCTGCACACCTGTGGGATGTTCCAAATAAGTGTTTGATGAGCATTGCTCAACTTTATCAGTATTCATTGCAACCTTTCCCAACTTCTTTGTCACGTGTTGCTGGCATCAAATTCTAAAGTTAATGATTATTCAAAAAAAAAAAAATGTTTATCAGTTTGAACATCAAATATGTTGTCTTTGTAGCATATTCAACTGAATGTGGGTTTAAATGATTTGCAAATCATTGTATTCCGTTTATATTTACATCTAACACAATTTCCCAACTCATATGGAAACGGGGTTTGTACATGCCGACCTTTGGTAGATCGAGTCCAGTATTTTTAACCTGTGTGAGGTCTCACCTGGCTTTGAAAGTAAATAATTAACTATTTGACAACATTTGTCTTTGGTGTTTCATACATTGAGTTTTTTGAGTATGTTTTCATTATAACTAAGGGTTTATTACACATTGGACATTTCTCCACTGACAACATTTTTTAATCCAACTTGGATTGGATTTATTTGGTTGCAGATGTGAAATGGAGATTGACGAGTGTGACTCAAACCCGTGTCGACACGGCGGTTCTTGTTTGGACCGCTTCAACATGTTCGTGTGTGAATGTCCACCAGGATACAGTGGCTCAGTCTGTGACATCAATGTAAGTCTTTGTCTGTGGAATGTCTTCAAGTTGAGCTGAAGGAAACAAGACTTCAGTGTACAAAGTGTACAGAAGCAATCTCCAATTTACTTTAAAAGTTACTTTGTCAAACAAAAAATGTTTATGTTTTGTTTACATGAGTGCCAACATTTGAGTTATTCATATCTTTACTCAAACAGCACCGTTATTGTTTTCATGCAGTTTTGTGGTCAATTGTCATTAAAAAACAACAACAAAAAACTGGGTAACACACGGCACACTGACACAGCTTAACCTATTGTTACTATAACAATCTACAAGGTTAATATAGGTTGCTTCTCTTTCTTCCCCTCTATCTTTCTACATTATTTTGTATCTCTAGTTATCATTACATATATGTAATGTTGCATTTGAACAACTGTATTGTTGACAATAGAGGTAAATTATTGGTATTGTTCATTATCAATAGCACAATTTCTATTGGTATTTGTATTGCTCCAGTTGAAGTGTAAAAATCCTCATTGTCATTTTTGTAATATTATTTATTTAGCTAACTTCTTCTTTGCTATCACTTTTACTATCATATTTGCACATATCCTATTTGCTGATGTTGCTCTATTGTTGTTGTTTTTGTCTCTCTGTCTAATCCCCCCCTTGTCCCCAAAATTCCCCCCTCTGTCTTCCTTTTTTTCCTCTTTCCATCCCCTGCTGCTTCGGCCCGGCTGCACCAAATGATAATATAAACACATTTACTAAAGTCAAATACAAATAAGGCAACACGAGAAGTATCCTACACTTCTCTTTTGTTAAGTAAATCTGAACAGCCGATATGGGCATCTACATCAACTAAATGATTTGCCTAAGAAGCTGGACAGGACAAAAAAAACAACACAAAAAAAACAATTATGAATGATAAACATTTTTAATTAGGGTTGCCAATTCACGTAAGATACACGATTGGGTGTGGGTTCGATCTCCAGGCAAGGTTGCATTATGAAAAGTATTTGTTGTGGATATGTCATCATGCGATTGTCTCGCTGTGGTGAAATTTTTAGGCAACAGTCATTTGTTTTATTCTGTTTATTTTATCTTGCACTAAAATTAGATGATTCCCAATACAACACGCATCCAGTTAAATTCAAGTTTGAGTCGAATAGTAGAAAAAGCCGGCAGATCATGACAGTAGCCCCTTCAACAAAATACATTCCAGACATTTAAAGTAGTTCCAGACAATTAAAGTATTCCCAGATGTAAAAGAAAAAGTCCAGAATCAAGGAAGGGTTGAGGAAGAACTGTGGTTGGTCACCAGACTGCGTGTCCGCTGCAAAAGGCTGTGGGGTCAGCAACCAGGCCAAGCCAAGTGTCCCCAAAGCCAGTGGGGAAGAGTCAGGTGGAATGGCCACTGCTGTGGCCGACAAGGAGGAAGACAATCATGAGATGGGAACTTTGTTAGCCAGTGTGTAGACAGAGTGCTTCTACAGCGGGCAAGCCGGAGGTGGCCTCTGGAGATGACCCACCGCAGTTAGAGCTGGTGGCAGCGTCCTGGAAGATCCACGGTAGGCAAAGTCGCAAAGGCTTAAGCAAGAGTAAGAGAGTCTGTGCAATGGTTTGCGCCATGTGGGCAAGCAGGCTCATGCTTTAGCCGCCGATGGTCCTCCGCTTGTGCAATTGAGCGTAGCTGGGCCACAGGTACCAAGCCTGGGTTTCACTGGCTGGCAGCAAAACTCATGAATAGTGGCAACGTGTGCAATGGATTATCAAAGTCAGGTTGAAGCGGCGAGGGAGAGGAGGATGTCCGCATCTAAATCTTGGGTTGTGGAGGCCCACGTAGGGAAGCCACTGGGGTCTGCTTACTCCTTAGTCAAGCAACAGCATGTGTCTTGGCTGTGGCACTGGGGAAGACCAGATTCATCCTTACCACTTGTCCTTCTGGGCCCTACACCATGTGCTCCAATACCTCTGGACTGCAACACTTACTTTCATCCTCCAGAGCCTGAAAGATCAGCATCTCCCATTCAGCCATCTCAATGTCCCGTACAGTAGATCACCCCCTGCAGGGTCACTTGTTTACTGAATCATTCTGTCACAAATTTGCGTCTTGCGGTAGTTAAGACCTTAAGATGTGGAGACGTAGTAAAAATGTATTTATTAAACAAAAAAATTGTACAATAGTCCACTTTCCAATTACTAATGCCCACTTCTTATTTTCTTTTGCAGCAACAAGCGCGTGAACAAGAAGTGTCCTGGCTGTTGGTCTTGGTGCCCCTGTTGTCCTTCTGCATTCTCATTTTCATCCCCGCTTTTGTCTTCCTAATACAAACAACGAGAACGAAGCGCCAGTCCGAGGGGGCTTACAGTCCCAGTTCTGAGGAGCTGGCTGGGGCTCGCTTGGCCATGGACAGAATGCTCAAAGTTCCACCAGAGGAAAGACTCATCTGAACGATAGTCAACAGCAGAAACTGTGACGTTTTTTATTTCATAAAGTACTACAAATCGTTTTGGCGGCTGCAGCCTTCCAGAGGCCACACAATTTGTATTTCATTGTACACAAAGCTCATGCGCATTATACACAATTTCAAGTGTATTATACACATGTACTTAAAAGTATAAACCCCGTTTCCATATGAGTTGGGAAATTGTGTTAGATGTAAACATAAACAGAATACAATGATTTGCAAGTCATTTTCAACCCATATTCAGTTGAATATGCTACAAAGACAAAATAGTTGATGTTCAAACGATAAACATTTTTTTGCAAATGATCATTAACTTTAGAATTTGATGCCAGCAACACATGACAAAGAAGTTGGGAAAGGTGGCAATAAATACTGATAAAGTTTAAGGAATGCTCATCAAACACTTATTTGGAACATCCCACAGGTGTGCAGGCTAATTGGGAACAGGTGGGTGCCATGATTGGATATAAAAGCAGCTTCCATGAAATTCTAATTCTTTCACAAGAAAGGATGGGGCGAGGTACACCCCTTTGTCCACAACTGCGTGAGCAAATAGTCAAACAGTTTAAGAACAACATTTCTCAAAGTGCAATTGCAAGAAATTTAGGGATTTCAACATATACAGTCCATAATATCATCAAAAGGTTCAGAGAATCCGGAGAAATCACTCCATGTAAGCGACATGGCCGGAAAACAACATTGAATGACCGTGAACTCCAATCCCTCACGGCAGTGTATCAAAAAAAGACATCAATCCCTCAACATGTGTTACAACAGCGTGGCTTCATAAAAAGAGTGCGGGTACTTTCTTGGCCCGACTGCAGTCCAGACTTGTCTCCCATCAAAAATGTGTGGCGCATTATGAAGCGTAAAATACGACAGCGGAGACCCCGGAATATTGAACGACTGAAGCTCTACATAAAACAAGAATGGGAAAGAATTCCACTTTCAAAGCTTCAACAATTAGTTTCCTCAGTTCCCAAACGTTTATTGAGTGTTGTTAAAAGAAAAGGTGATGTTCACCACTGATCATCATCAGTGGTGAACATGCCCTTTCCCAACTACTTCGGCACGTGTTGCAACTATGAAATTCTAAGTTAATTATTATTTGCAAAAAATTAAAATAAAGTTCATGAGTTTGAACATCAAATATCTTGTCTTTGTAGTGCATTCAATTGAATATGGGTTGAAAAGGATATGTGGGGTTTGTACAACAACATTAGATGTAGAGTATTTCGAAGCAAGATTACCTGCAAGAGATACAAACACAAAACAGTAGACCACTTTTTCTGATAAATAATTAAAAAAAAGAATAAAATATGATTGCAAGCCAAGAATGGAATGCAATATTGTAAATAATACATATTGTAAACTGACCCCTGGAATAGGTTCTGTCTGTCAGTTTTAGTTAAGAAGTGTTCTGGTTGGATGAGTTCTTCAGGATGTTTCCATTGGAACCTTAACATCTTTAAGTGTAATGTTGCAGCTGGTAAAATACACTGGAATACAATACATAGTGCAGTACATAAGTATACCTCCAACAACTTGGATACAAGCATATCTTGACAAGTTTTTTTTACAGGACCCTCAAGAAGGAGTGTCTCTGATGTCCCATCATCATCATCATCATCATGGTGTTGGTTTTCCAGCTTCGGTGCTCATTCAGGCCCAGCTGATGAAAGTCTTGATCCCCATTGCTATACGTATGTACAATGATTTTGTTTTGTGACGTTGAGGACCAGGTTATTGTTTTCTGCACCATGATGACAGGTTTTCAGCCTCATCCTTAGATGCTGACTCATCAACCTTTGTGATAAGTCCAACCCCCTGTTGTGACCCCACCGGCTTCAAGCTGGATTTAGGGAAACAGGGTTAGGGACACATCTTTGTGAGAAGTCAGCGCTGAGACTGAGGGCTGAGGATAGCTTGGAAGTCCTGTCATGTGCACGTTGCGCTGCAGTTCTTGTTTGGACACCTGCACCTCGTTCTTATCATCCCTACTCTTAAAGAGAAACTGCACTTTTTTTTTCTTGTCTATGATTCACAATCCTTATCTGAGACGAGTACAGATGTATTCTAACTCGAAAATAAACGTTAGCAAAAGTCAGTTCACAATGGAGGCAATTGGAGTCGCTCTATTCCGCCAATAAAGCGTTCTAAAAAACCTCCATTAACATTTTATGAACACGCTGTTAGTACATATGTAATGTAGAAACAAGCACATAATAATAATTAATAATAATAAAATATTTCCATATTTCGGTCATTTTAAGCATACTGCGGCATATCAATTTTACATACTCATCACAACGTTCAACCTTCAACAGCAACACTACTAATCATGCAGACTTCATGAGAGCCAACGACGACTACTTTGAGAGAAAAGAGGATCCAGTACCTTATATTTTTGAACCTGAACATATGGAGGATGAGCAAAAAATTTCAGAAACTGCGTGATACACAGATCCAGCAAGTAGCCGTATGGCTGCAAAGTGTTCAACAAGAAATACAATCTACAAACATAATAAAACGATCACTTACTATACGATATCTGCTCTCACTGGGTTGCCCACTAATAGGATGTTTATATCTTACTGTTTGTTTGAATAATTAATTATAATCCTCATAATCCATGAGGATTATAATATGATAATCATAATATCATTTATTTTTCATGTTATAAAAAATAAAATAAAATAATATTTATTTACAGGAATTTACACTTATTTATACATATACACAATTACATATATACCTGTGATGTATATACATATGCATACAATCATATATACATACATACTTTTTCAGTTTAGATTCCGCTTTCGAATCTGCTTAACAATTTGGTTCTTTGGTCTACTGATTCTTATTTGGAAAAAAAAAGAGAACTGGTAATGCGACCTCACAAAGCCAACAAGGTCTTAAGGTCCTAATATTTTTTTTTTTTTTTCAAAATAAATATAGGAAATTAATATTCTTATGTAGAGCTCAACAAAATAAAATTGGTGGAAATTACACAATAATGTAACATTTAGTACCATTTTTAAAACTTTTACAAATCCTTGTCATCTCCTTATAAAAAAAATTGTGAAAAATTGGCAACACTAAAATGGTCCCTAGTGTGTGAGTGTTGTCTGTCTATCTGTGTTGGCCCTGAGATGAGATGGCGACTTGTTCAGGGTGTAACTCGCCTTCCGCCTGAGTGAAGCTGGGATAGGCATGAGCCCATCCCATCCACCGCAAACTCGAAGGGGGCCAGCGGTAGAAAAGTGATTGATGGCTGGGTTTGGTTAGATTTACAAGGTGAAACTATTAAATAACATAACATGCAACTTCCCATATTTGAAGCCTTCCTTTGATATCATTTTGATGATTATGGCTTACAGCTTATTAAAGCTTAAGGTTTGACGTATCCCACTTTGCACGTAATGAGTTCCATCCATCCATTCTCTACCGCTTGTCCCTATTGTATATCACATAATAGTTTCACATTTGAAATTGAATTACTGACTTTTACACTCAAAGTTTATGAGTTCCACCTGTATAATTGAAATGACTGAGTGAAATTCTGGTCGGAGGAATTAAAGTCAAAGTTAAAGTACCAATGATTGTCACACACATACTAGAAGTGGCGAAATTATTCTCTGCATTTGACTCATCACCCTTGATCACCCCCTGGGAGGTGAGGGGAGCAGTGGGCAGCAGCGGTGCCGCGCCCGGGAATCATTTATGGTGATTTAACCCCCAATTCCAAACGTTAATGCTGAGTGCCAAGCAGGGAGGTAATGGGTCCCATTTTTATAGTCTTTGGTATGACATGCATAAATACATGTATCTTTTCTCTGACTACAATTTCTTGTATCCTGTCACAAAACCAGTGGTGGTCAACCAAGCCAAGATGGCTGTAGCAAAACAATCTGAGTACACAAGAGGCTTACATCTTTCCTGCAAAAAAAAATTTAATTATGCAATTGAAAAGATCTCTGTATAACAAAAAAAGATTTGTCGAGTGATGTCAAGGATTACACGTCGGTCGCGTTCCCAGACGTATTAAACTATTGTGCTCCAAACATCTTTCTTCACGACAAAACAGAGGAAACTTGGAAAAGCATGGAGGTCAGTTGTAGACCTCCATGCTTTTCCAAGTTTCTTTGTGTGTGGCTGGGTCAAGGAAATTAGAGTCAAAGCTCTCCCGCATGAATCATGCATTGTTTTTGCTCGAGTAATCTTGCATTTCATGATTTAACTTTGCGTCTAAACTACCATGTTTGTTGCTGTTGCACACACCGTTTACGAGTAGCGTGTTTTTCCCATCTTTATCAAAATATATATTGTTTTGTAAAATCATACACTCTTCCTCCCTTTATAATTACCTCTCAAGGAACTATGAAGAAACTTTTATCCTAGTTGCGAGTTGAACGATTCGTTCAGCTAAAAACAACAAAAGCATAGGACATTCGAGAAAGGCTAAATGGTGCCTAGCACCCATTGAGAACAGAACCAGCTTTACCACCACGCATATTTAATGAGAGGGGACGTGAGCCGAACATGACATCAGTAAAATCCAAGCAATAGAACATTTCTCTACGGAAAGTCAGGAGCATGTGGCAAATTGGTGAAATCTTTTGACCGCAACTTTCGTCGCTGCTCAGTGATTCTTTTATCCTGACCTGACTGTACTCTGCACTGCCGCAATGAACGAAGAAAGGTACTGTAGACATGCTCTGGAGCGAGTACTTACTGCTAGCCTCAGAGCCAGTCAGAATCTGTCCCTCGTCATGCTCATCTACAAAACCCAAAACCAGTGGAGTTGGCATGTCGTGTAAATCTTAGTTAAAATGAGAATACATTTAGGCTGACCATATTGTGAAATCCCAAAAAGAGGACACATATATGTGTGCCAAGGCGGGCAGCAGGTAAAAATTTGCCAATTATGCTTCAACTTGCTTTATAAATAATATATTTATTTCAATAAAGCATTTTTTTTGCGCTAGGAATTTTCTAAATCAAGTCATAAAAATGGGGGAACAGTTAATTTTTGGGGTCTCACTTTTTTGTAAGCGTTTTGAAAACAAATGATAAACGTATGCATTGTCCTGTTATATCTCACATTATATATTGTGTTTTGGAAAAGGGTTATCATAAACGTTACATCATTCATTAAAAAAAATAATAAAAAAGAAGACAAATTTGTATGCACATGTAAATGTATTCAGTAGTAAACATTTATTTTTACCATAATTTTCAACCCTCCCAATTTTTCCGGTAGACTCCCGAGTGTCAGTGCCCCTCCCGCAAACCTCCCAGGGCAACCAGTTCTCTCGATATTCACCCGGACAACATTATTGAGAGTGTGCCGTGAAGCCGCCGCCTGTAGCATCTTCTGCAAACTGTTGTCACGCCGGCCAAGATTCGTGCAGTATGCGGCTTCTGCACATAAGCGACTGCAAGACATACTTGATCAACAGCCATACGGGTCACACTGAAGGTGGCCGTACAAACCACTTCAACACTGTTACAAATACGCGCCACACTGTGAATCCACACCAAGCAAGAATGACAAACACATTTCAGGAGAACATCTGCACCGTAACACAACATAAACACAACAGAACAAATACCCAGAACCCCAGGCTGCCTAACTTTTCCTAAACGCTACAATATACACCCCCGCTACCCCTGTCTCTGCCTCTCTTCTACGAATGTTGCTGTGTGCGCACACCTTAACAATTTGTTTCGTTTTCGACCCCTTCTTAACCCTGGACGTACGTTGAGAATGCACGCAACCCTGACTCAAACGCCGGACATTTGAGGCATTTAAGAAACCCCCGCCTGGACAGACTGGAGAGCCCCGCAAAAGAGGACATGTCCCGGGAAAAGAGGACGTATGGTCAGCCTAAATACAATGATTTGCAAATACTTTTCAACTGATATTCAATTGAATAGACTGCACAGACAAGGTATTTAAGGTTCCAACTGAGAAACTTATTTTTTCTTGCAAATAATCATTAACTTAAAATTTAATGGCAGCAGCACATCAGAAACATAAATATACCCAAATACAGCTTACTTTAATACAAAAGGTTAATTAAACTACACACATTATCTTGTTAAATTGGTTTAATAACAACAATGATAGTATGATTAAAGTGAAAGTTAATTGTTCGTTTGTACATACTATATGCAACTGTTAAGGTTGTAAAAGGTACAATTAACGTCAGCGTTAAAGAGGAGGGCGTCTTTGTAAACACAAAAAACAAAACAAAAAAAACACTGAACAGGTACGGCAAACGCGCCTCTCAGAGTGAAACGGTGCTTTACTTTATGAATTTACAACGCAGATACAAATGACACATTCATGTTTTTGTGTAATGATGGCAACGTATACTCACGCGGACGATTGACTAGTTGATGGTGATGGCAGGAACGTTGGCGGCTGTTTTCTTTTCAGATGTTCGTTCATAGCCGTTGTGCTGCTATGATAGGCCATCTCCGCTCGACACAGTGTGCATACAACAACATTATTAGGCCGTTTATTTAAATACTCCCACACTTTTGACGACTTTTGACATGCTTTTTTCCCTCGCTTGCGCCGTCTGCTTTGCGCTCCGCCATGACAGTAGTGTGATGTAAATATGTGACGCGCCGACGCACAAAAATGGCGTTGACGTATTTACGTCATCGACGCGTCGTTTCAGCCTTAGCCCTGAGCGAGAGTCCGGTCATTCAGGGCCTGGGGGGCTTTGGGTTTATAGTTCGTAAGGGCCCTTAATCCCCTCCACAAGGCTGCAGAGTCATTGGAACGGAACGGTTCCTGTAGATGGTTAGAGTACACAGATTTAACTTTCTCCACTTCCCTGTTGAAGTGGTACTTGGCTTCTCTGTAGGTACTCCGGTCCCCGCTCCTCCACGCAGTGTCCTTTTTCTTGCGCGGTTGTCGGAGCTTGGGTGTGAACCAGGGCTTGTCGTTGTTATAACAAGCTCTGGTGCGCATTCGAATGATGCGCGCCTCATTGAACTGTATGTATGAGGTCACAGTGTCCGTATAATCGTCCAGATTGTCTGTGGCCGCTCCAATTGCCACCTAGTCTGTCATCTCCAAACATGCAAGCAGCTCATCCACAGCTTCAGCGGTGAAACACTTAATGGTCTTCATAACAGGTTTAGTCAGTTTCAGCCTCTGTCTGTATGGAGGGATTAAATGCACCATCACGTGATCTGATAGTCCAAGGGCAGCACGCGGGACTGCATGATTTGCCTTGCTTACTGTGGTGTAACAGTGATCTAAAATGTTCTCCTCTCTGGTCGGGCATTTAATAAATTGTCTATACTTGGGTAATTCCTGGCTCAGATTTCCCTTGTTAAAGTCACCGAGCACGATAACAAGGGAGTCCAGAAAAGACCGTTACGCGTGTAAGATCTGGTCTGCAAGCGTGCGGTGAGCGTTACACACGTCCGCGCTGGGCGGTACGTAGGCAGCCACCAGAATGAATGAAACAATCTCACGCGGTGAGTAAAAGGGCTTACAGTGAATGAAAAGATATTCCTGCGCAGGAAAGCAGTCTTGGGATATCACCGTCACGTCTGTACACCACTTGTTGTTGATAAAGAAGCAGACTCCACCGCCTCTTCTTTTGGCCGCAGAGCCGCGCGTCTCGGTCCGCGCGGAGAAGATAAAAGCCCTCCAGTTGAACCGCGCTGTCCGGGACACTCGCGCTCAGCCATGTTTCCGAGAAGCATAGGAAGATGAGGAAAAGTCCTTGTTTCTTCTCATCAGCAACGCTGGCTCGTCCATCTTGTTGGCAAGTGAGCGAACGTTGGAGAGAAAGATGCCAGGCAAACTTATTAGTGCCACACTAATTTTGCTGTTGCTGCAGCACGCCATATAGCTGTTTGTAGGTGTAATACGCTGTCTGCAGCACCCATTCATCCAGACACAAAGATTGAAAGCCAGGGTGGTCTATGATGCACGTCTCCACCCCTTCCTGCTCCATTGTTGTTGCCACTGCCTTATCTCATGACAGCAGGCACGGTCTCCATGTGCACACATTTGTGACATGTACACCTGGAAATAGAAATATTCATAATATTTGTACATCAATTCATATTATTGACACCTGCAATCTGCATACATGTGCAATGATTAATATTATCATTGTCTTGTTGTGGATCTTATTAATCTACATGCATATTTTTTTTTACATTCATATGTTTAATATTGCCGGTATATGGAGCTGTGGCTCATAGGAATAATGTCTCCCGGCTGGCCTGGGAACGCGGAAGAAGATGGATGGATGGATGGATAATTAGGTTTGAGATTGTGTCAATGATAGATACTTAGTCTATAGAAAGGCCTGTGCCTGGGGTGTAAGTTGTAACACTAACAGCAACAGTGCAAGACTAGACCACAAGCTAAAACTAGTCAATAAATAAATAACATTTTACCATTCTGTATTCTGAAGGCGATCTATGTCATGTGCTACTCTAGCATCAATATCATCAGCGTCTTCCTGACAGTCAGCGTCGGGTTCAAAGCGATATGGCTCTATCCCTTGTCTGGGGTGGCCGAGTAGTAGCTGCCACCCCCACGGCTGCCACGGCGCCTCTCACAGCATATTCCCTATCTGAATCGCACCCACTGGCCTCTAGTCCTTCACTCTCACTTTCGGCATCCACAAATCTTTCATCCTCGCTCCAATTAATGGGGAAATTGTCGCTTTCTCGGTCCGAATCGCTCTCGCTGCTGGTGGCCATGATTGTAAACAATGTGAGGATGTGAAGAGCTCCATGACCCGTGACGTCACGTGCACATTGTCTGCTACTTCCGGTACAGGCAAGGCCTTTTTATTAGCGACCAAAAGTTGCGAACTTTATCGTCGATGTTCTCTACTAAATCCTTTCAGCAAAAATATGGCAATATCGCGAAATGATTAAGTATGACACATAGAATGGACCTGCTATTCCCATTTAAATATGATAATCTCATTTTAGTAAGCCTTTAACCCCCTGTTTAGATGTTCAGCTAAAATGATAACAAACACTTTAAAATGGCAGCCAAAATCAAAAACGGCGAGAAAGAAAAAGAAAAACGACTATTGGAATGGATGGGAGAACAACCAAAATGGCAAAGGCTCAGCCAATGATCAGCTCCAGAAGGATCAAAGGATCACCTGTGAGTATTAGAACAATCAGACCATGTCTAAGTGAAGCCAAGCTACCAGCAAGAAGCCCCCACAAAGTCCCATTGTTAAAAAAAAGACGTGTGCTGAAGCGGTTACAACTTGCCAAAGAACACATTGACTGCCATAATATTTAGGGACTGATGAGCATAAGATTGTTCTTTTTGGGTCTAAGGGCCACAGACAGTTTGTCAGACGTCCTGCAAACACTGAATTCAAGTCCCAGTGCACAGTGAAGACGGTGAAGCATGGTGGTGCAAGCATCATGATATGGGGATGTTTCCCGTACTATGGTGTTGGTCCTATTTATCGCATACCAGGGATCATGCATCAGTTTGAGTACATCAGAATACTGGAAAAAATCATGTTGCCATATGCTGGAGAGGAACATGGCCGGCTCTACGCATGGGCAGGAGGGGGCAGAGCCTCCTTAAATAAATGTCTTGCCCCCTCAAATCAAAATTTGAGAAGGCAAATTGTAATAAACTCACAAAATTACTACATTACAAGTTGACAAAATGATCTGCACTAGCGGAAAAATCCGCCGAAAAAGGGACACACACGATATAGTGTCGGCTTCCCTCTCATCCCTCCCTCCGCTGTGCGTGTATTCAACATTCCACAGGCTGCGCAGCAGACACACACCCGCACAGGCGGACACACTCCCTCGGCCCTCAGTAAACATCCAATCACTGTTGCAGTATGAAAGTAAAAGAAAAGGAAAAGTTGTCTACATTTATCATATACTTGTTAGGATGGGTGTACTTGTGTGGTTTATCTGTCATAAACACGTTTATCGTCGCGGACTTTCGGTGCTACGGAGTTCCTTTTTTTTTTATTTTTATTTTTTACAACTTGACGAGAGCAGTGACAGCGGTGGCTCTGAGCAGCAGTGGTTTGGAAGGCAGAGAGCCTCCACTGTCCCTGTAACAAGCTACAAGTCATGTATGATGCTGTTAATGACGGTAAAAATGAAACATAAGGTATATATCCTGCTTAGCAGTCCTCCTCTGCCGTCCTCTGTTCAGAGCGGAGTCCCTAGCAACGGCCCGTTTTACTTAGCAACGGTCTGGCAATCGACTGTTGGAATTATTTTTTTGTTGTTTTTCTTGTAATTCCACATAGTCAACTTTCAATCTACATTTTGTAATAAACAAATTATAAGTTTCATTTGATACGACCAAGACACCTAAAAACAAAAACACTGCCGTTTTCATCAATTTACAAGCTAGTGGGCAACACACATACATTGGAGTGAATGCATTTTGTGCCCAGATGAGTGCCCACGTCCATTGCATGTGACAAACTGAAGACACGCTAGCGGGTCTACCTGGTTGATCCTGCCAGTAGCATATGCTTGTCTCAAAGATTAAGCCATGCAAGTGCAAGTGCAAACGAGTTTGACAGACCCCTACGTAAAGCCCCGCCCCAGGCTGTAGTCCTGTACTGTTGATGTTTTTCTTCACGTAATCACAGCAGGTTTTTTCTGTTGTTGTTCAAGCTTACTTATTTTCTGCTCCAGCTTCCAGCAGCTCACAAAGAGAAAGTTAATGCTCTGTAATGCATCCATTTTTTTAGAGCATTTAAAAAGTCTAGTCCTGCTCCTGCATGTAGTAGTAGTAGCAATGATGCTACTGCTAGTACATCAGGGACAGCAGCTAGCAATACTGCACCTTTAGCACCAGCAAGCACTGAATCTCCTGCACCAGCTCCCTCCGTCCCCCCAACAAGCGCTCCCCCAAAGCAGCCTGCTAAGCTACCCAGTGACTTAAATGGCAACGCACCATCTCAGCCAATACTGGGTGGCTACCCAAAGCGTGCATTTGGTACAACATTAAGATCATTCAATCCTGCCTGGTACAGCACACGACCATGGCTAGAGTATTCTGTGGTGCGAGATGCCTGCTTCTGTTTCACCTGTCGGAAATATGGCAGCGCTGTTAATGTTGCCTCCCCTGAGGGATTGCCACCCTAATGTGGTCAGGGGGTTTGCGTGCCTCAATGACCGTAAGAGCTATACCAGCAGGAGCTTAGTCTTCAGGTGGGACACCCAAGTTGGACAGGTCTGAAGGTAGAGGCCTGACCAAGTGCAATCCACTACTCCAGGTTGGGGTTGGACACATAGCTAAAGACCCATTTCAATGAAGAAAGCATCGTTACTATAAGCACAGAAAAAAAAGTGCTGGAGCATGATGTGTACACATGATGCCCCCTTCACATTTCTGACTGCCCCCTCATATAACCATGCCTAGAACCGCCCCTGGAGAGGAATGCCCTTGAAATAGGTATTTCAATAAGACAATGACCCCAAACACACCAGCAAGCGAGCAAAATCATGGTTCCAGACAAACAGAATTCAAGTAATTCCCGGACCTTAATCCCATTGAAAACTTGTGGGCTGACATAAAAAATGCTGTTCATGAGGCAAAACAAAAAAAATGCAGAGGAATTGTGGAACGTAGTACAATTGTCCTGGGCTGCAATACCTGTTGCCGGTGCCAGAAGTTGGTGGACTCCATGTGCCAAAGATGTGAAGCAGTTATCAAAAACCGTGGTTATGTAACTAAATTATAGTTAATAATTCTAAGATAGGATGAATCTGCAAGCCGTTCTTAGTTTATATAGTACATTTGAGTTTTGTAAAGAAATATGTCAACACTGCTATTTTTTGTTTTATGTATCTTGACTTTCTGTAAAATATTGTCAAATTAAATTACTTTTTTCCAATTTTCTGGCTTTAAAATATAATCTGCAGTGTCCCCAATGCATTTGTATTCATTAAAATACAATTTATTTGAATAATTTTGAGGTTTACTCAGCTTTTTAAACACACTGTTATTATTATGAACATAACTGTACCTATCAGTATTAATGGTGCCTTCACAGATGTGTAAGTTACCCATGCTTTGGGCACTAATACACCCCCATACCATCACACATGCTGGCTTTTAAACTTTGCGCCTATAACAATCTGGATGTTGTTTTTTCCTTTTTGTTCCTGAGGACACGACGTCCACAGTTTCCAAAAATAGTCTGAAATGTGGACTCATCAGACCACAGAACACTTTTACACTTTGCATCAGTCCTACTTAGATGAGCTCGGGCCCAGCAAAGCCGGCGGCGTTTCCAGGTGTTGTTGATAAATGGCTTTCGCTTTGTATAGTAGAGTTTTAACTTGCACTTACAGATGCAGCAACAAACCGTAGTTACTGACATTGGTTTTCTGAAGTGTTCCTGAGCCCATGTGGTGATATCTTTTACACACTGATGTCGCTTTTTAATGCAGTACCGCCTGAGGGATCCAGTGTCACAGGATTTCAATGTAATGTCCAGTGATTTCTTCGGATTCTCTGAACCTTTTGATGATATTACAAACCTTAGATGGAGAAATCCCTAAATTCCTCGCAATTGCTTGTTGAGAAATGTTGTTCTTAGACTGTCCGACGATTTGCTCACGCATATGTTCACCAAATGGTGACCCTCGTCCCATCCTTGTTTGTGAATGACTGAGCATTTCATGGAAGCTGATTTTATACCCACTCATGGCACCCACCTGTTCCCAATTAGCCTGTTCACCTGTGGGATTTTCCAAGTAAGTGTTTGATGAGCATTACTCAACGTTCTCAATGTTTTTTGCCACTTGTGCCAGCTTTTTCGAAATGTTGCAGGCATCAAATTTCAAATGAGCTAATATTTTTGGGGTTTGGAGATGCAATGCAGGATTAGTTCTAAAATGCCCATAACAAGTAGTACATGTCTCCGCAGGTAGGAGTATGATAACATAAATGTGCAGTTTATGAGAGTGTCTCTGGTAAGATGCCCGATATAGTACAGACAAAATCCTTCATCACTTTTTAGTTATACACGCAGTGTTAGTAAATCGCATGCAGTACGCCCACTAATGGTACACGCTATTTTATAGATTGACATGATGTTTACCGCATGGTATTTGGCTTTTAGTAAAACAGGCTGATGATACACTGTGTTAATGACACACAAAGTGTTAATACACTGCGTTAATAAAACACATTGTTACACTGCTATTAATACACAATGTGTAAATAAATTATCGGTTATTAATACATTATGTGTTAATACACTCTTTCAAAACAAAAAAGAACAAATACGTATACAATCCCACATGTGAGGTAGTAACTAACAAAGGAAAAAAAACAAAACAAGACGAAGGTGAAATATACAGTAAAAGTGAAGACAAAAATACGTGAACATTAACCCCTGCAGTTAAGAAACGACTACAAGGACTTTTGAATTCAAATTAATGTGTTTATTGGGTGTCCATTGCTTAAAGATAGCAAGTATCTGTAGACAAAACATTTTTTAATGCTATTGTCAAGTTAAACAGCTAAAAGCGTGCAAAGAAAACAACAAACCGAACTGTAGTATGTTATAATTCACTGGAGTTTACATTTAACGGTACATGATTTTCTCTGCATTGTTTGAATTATTTCTTATATGAAGTTTCTCGAAACATAATTAATGATCACAGTTTAAGTTTTAAATTGAGGAATGCTTCATGTGTTTCGTCCAAAGAGGTTGTTCATTCGGCAATGAAATAAAAAGGCAACTCAGAAAAAAAACATAGTGGAGGAAATAAGTATTTGATCCCTTACAAATATATGAGCAGTCCATCATTTTTATGCTAGTTTTTATATCTTCATGAGGGAACAAATTCATTCAGCACTTACTTACTCCATTAGATTTACACAAACGTTTTAGTCAAACGTTTCCCACCTCTTGGGGTCTGCCCTCTTTTGGGGGGCTACAGCTGGTTGAATCATTGTCAGCAGGTCGCCAAACAGATCCTGAGGATTTGGTTTTTCTACTTCAGCATGAAACGGTCTTGTAAGGGTGCTGGAAACTGGACTGGGGACAGACATAGAGCTTCTTAGGTTTGAGAGAGTGTAATTAGCGGTTGATGAATGAGGCAAGGAGATGTATGAGGAAGGGGAAGCCATTGGATAGATAGGCAGACGCGTAGAACTGCCAGGCAGTTGCTGTCTGAATCTTCCTGAAATTGTGGGGGTAATAACTTGTGAATCAGAGAGTGGCTCTGGTGTTTTATGCCAGACTGATTGGCTGAAGAGATTGGATGACATGTCATGAGGTGGCTGAAAGGGAGGAAGGTTCTGTGGAAAAGATCTTGTGGATTCATTATCACCTTCAGCCTTTCCTGACAGAAAACTAACGTGTGTGGACTCGTTAAGAGGGTCCAGCAGGCGTATAAATTCCATACCATCTAAAGAGTGAACTTCATCTGAGGTTTTGCTCAGGGCTTTCCTAAATTCTTGCCCTCCTCTTTTTGTCACGTACTCATTGCGTTGTGTACACTGAGGCTGAGTGTTAGGTGGTCCAAGACCAGCTCTCTTCCTGGCGTGAGGACGAGGTATGGTGATGTTGTCTGGGGTCGAGGAGTCTCGTGCTACAAGGCCTGAATTTTGACTGCTGTGGGTTTTTTTTTCAAATTGGGCAGATTGAAGTCTTTCGTAGGAAGAAAGCTTGCAAGGTGGAAAGTCTGCTTGATCCTGTCCTTGGCTCAACAACTTGTTGTAAGGGTGGGACGGCTTTAGGCCGGGAAACATTTGTGAGTATTCGGTGAAACTCAGCTCCTTTCGCTGCAAAAACAAAATGAGGAAAAACAGGTATTTAAAGCAATAATAATCAAATAATCAAATTAATGTATAATAAAGATTACTTCTATCTGGCACTCAATGAAGGCGGACACTTTCCCTTTCGCTCTACTCTTTTTGCACTGCTCTTCAAAATCAAAACAACGGAATTGATCAACTGGACTCTTAACAAATTGACAAAATCTTGGGTTCAGTGGAGTCAGCCTGTCCTGTCGGAATGGTTGTTTTTGGACTCTTGGGAGAAGCAAAGTGCTGTGTGCGACTTGGGATGGGTATTCATAAGATTTTTACGGTTTGGAGTCCAGTTTCGATTCTGCGTAACGATTCGGTTCCATAACGGTTCTATTATCAATTCTTATTTGGGAAAAAAAGGTGGATTAGCCTTAGTTTAGTTTAGTTTAGAGGTAGCATGACCAGACAAAGCCTACAGTGAGGTCATATACATAGCATAGCATAAGAAAGGCACTTTAAAAAAAATAAATGTAATAAATAATTATTCTTCTGTAGAATTTAACTCAGGAGTCTCAAACATGCGGCCCACGGGCCAATTTTCCCAGGAGACCCCTGAATTTCGGGCACCAATTCTCTCAAAGCCCCTGTGGATTTTTACCAGATCAAGTATATTCAGGGAGTGCCATAATGGCACTGCCTTTAGCGCCCCGTACATCCTGAAATGACAACGTGCAAGCCCAGTTGTATGTTGCATCTGGCCATGTGAGACGCACGTGTGTTTTTGCAAGACGTATTTGATCAACAGCTACACACGTCAAACTAAGGGTGGCCGTAAACATTTTTTAAACACTGTTACAAATATGTGCCAGACTGTGAACCCACACCGAACAAGAATGACAAACATTTCGGGAGAACATCCGCATCGTAACACAACATGAACACAATTGCGGAACTAAGCTTTCACATCAGAACAATTACCCAGAATCCCATGCAGAGCTAAATCTTACGGACTACAATATAAACACCCCTGCTACCACCAACCACTCACGCCCCCACCCTCCCTACTTGCGTCGGTTGAGGTGTTGTATATTGTAGCCCTGCTACAATATACAAATGTTTTGGGTATTTGTTCTTTTGTATTTAAGTTGTGTTAGGGTGCAGACATTCTCCCAAAAAGGGTTTGTCATTCTTGTTTGGTGTGGGTTCACAGTGTGGCGCATATTTGTAACAGTGTTAAAAGTTTTTTTTACGGCCATCCTTAGTGTGACGTGTATGGCTATTGAATAAGTAAGTCTTGCAGTCACTGACGTTATTCTGCACAAGTCTCACACATCATGATACAGAGCCGGCACATTGGTTGTGTGATATAAAAGCGTGCGCGATGACATGTAGTGGAGCAGTAGTCTTCTTTTGGGGGTGCGCGGACCCCTGGGGGTACTTGAAGGTATGCCAAGGGACAAGTGAGATTTATTAAAAACCTTTTAATAACCAGCAGCAATTCATAAATCCTTTATACATATGTGTATTGAATAATACTTCAATGAAGTATGAATGTAAGTTCGTAAACTGTAGAAAAATAATACAACAATCTAACATTCAGTGTTGACAGCTAGACTTTTTGTGGACATGTTCCATGAATATTGATGTTAAAGATTTATTTTTTTGTGAAGAAATGTTTGGAATTAAGTTCATGAATCCAGATAGATCTCTATTACAATCCCCAAACAGGGCACTTTAAGTTAATGATTACTTCTATGTGTAGAAATCTGTATTTATAATTGAATCACTTGTTTATTTTTCAACAAGTTTTTTAGTTATTTTTATATATTTTTTTCCAAATAGTTCAAGAAAGACCACTACTATTGAGCAATATTTTGCACTGTTATATAATTTAATAAATCAGAAACTGATGACATAGTGCTGTATTTTACTTCTTTATCTCTTGTTTTCTAACCAAAATGCTTTGCTCTGATTAGGGGGTACTTCCATTTTCTACCGCTTATTCCCTTTTAGGGTCGCGGTGGGCGCTGGCGCCTACCTCAGCTACAGTCGGGCGGAAGGCGGGGTACACCCTGGACAAGTCGCCACCTCATCGCAGGGCCAACACAGATAGACAACATTCACACTCACATTCACACACTATGGCCAATTTAGTGTTGCCAATCAACCTATCCCCAGGTGCATGTCTTTGGAGGTGGGAGGAAGCCGGAATACCCGGAGACAACCCACGCATTCACAGGGAGGACATGCAAACTGATTAGGAGGTACTTGAATTATAAAATGTTTACAGGGGGTACATCACTGAAAAAAGGTTGAGAACCACTGTTGTAAAGGACGTTAAAGGACGTTAAAGGCAGTGCAGTCACGGCAGCCCTTAATAATGTCGGCCAGGTGAAAATTGGGAAAAATTTGGGAGAATGTTTGCACTGGTAGATTGTCGGGAGGTACACTGAAATTCAGGAGTCTCCCGGAAAAATCGTGAGCATTGACAAGTATGTCACTAGGGCGGGAAAGCCTTTTGTAGAAAGGGAATTCAGTAAAAAGTGCATGTTGGATTTTTTAAAGAAATCTTTTCTTGCGGCCCAGCCTCATCCAGTTTCTGCATCCAGTGGCCCCCAGGTAAATTGAGTGTGAGACCCCTGATTTAACTAAATAAATCATGTGGAAATTACACAAGAACGTAATATTTAGTACCATGTGATTTTAACCTTTTACATGCAAAGTGATATATATATATATATATATATATATATATATATATATATATATATATATGTGTGTGTGTGTGTGTGCGTGTGTGTGTGTGTATATCAAGCCTTTTTTGGTTACATTTCTAATTATTATGGCTTACAGTTTATGAAAACCTTGAATTGACAATCACAGTAAATGTGGGATTTCAAAAAGTGTAAGCCTGTAGTCAAAATGATAATAAAGACTTGACATACCTTACTTTGCATGTAATGAGCTAATATCACATATTACATTCACATTTAAAGTTAATTGCTGACATTAATGAACTTGCACACAATATGCTATTATTTTGAGTTTCAATTAGGCCTGGACGATATGGTCTAAAATTAAGGTCCCAGATTTATTTTTACATGAAATTCGATGAATTGGAAGATGCTGGAAGCTGTTCAAGGAACCCCAAAGCTACCACAAATGATTGAAGGATGCAAGCAGAGCTGGGGGTACTCAGACTTTTGTGATTTATGGACTAAATTGCAAACTGAGCATGGACATACACCTGCTGTTTGTTGACTTTTGTTGGACAAACTGGCTGTGTTATTCTGTTTGTGAGAGAACATAGCCACTCTGCAGGCTCACACACACACGCGTCCACGGAAAATACTTGCCACCACACACACAAACACACGTGCCCTTGTTGCAAGTCTTGAATTGTATGTTGTAATTTGTATACCACATTTGCATGAGTTTTTTTTCCTGGTCCTCACCCCACCCAATAGTTCCTGTTCTATCTACACTGTAACTATATATCTGTTCTTGGACGGGTTTGTACTGAATATTTAATTTTGTTGTACTTTTGAAGTGTTATGACAAAGTTCCATCCATTTCATCTGTGAGAGATGTCTTGATCTTGTTAATGGGATCAAATTGGGGGCCGATATTTGCCTTTAACTGATATTCACCTTTGTATCTTTTAGCACATAATAGTGCGTTCAACGACTCTTGATTAAAGTTTTAAACAGAGGCAACACTAGTTTTTAAGATCATTGATAATATTTAGAGGTGTCCCAGTTGAATGTACAACTGTGTCCCAGTGTTTACATGCTAAAGATTGTACTCACGTGAAAGATTCATTCAAAAGGGACGCTTGCTTAGGGGGACATAATTACATTTCCTTAAAGCTTGTTACGCACATGCAGGAGTTGCATGAATTCCAGTAGGGTGTGTGTCTTGCCAAATCTCTCGCTAGAATTTGAGACCATACGGCAAGGAACGCGTCATTTATCCACAGTGTGAAGCCGCAAGTCACATTATCACTGGAGGACTAGAAGAAAAAGGAATGGCTAAGCATGTTTCTCACACACACACACACACACACACACACACACACACACACACACACACACACACACACACACACACACACACACACACACACACACACACACACACACACACACACACACACACACACACACACACACACACACACACACACACACACACACACACACACACACACACACACACACACCGATGACACAAGAAGCTAGCTGTTCATTGTAAAGTATGGGTGATCTATCCAGATGTCAATAATATTACACAAACCCCGTTTCCATATGAGTTGGGAGTTGTGTTAGATGTAAAAATAAACGGAATACAATGATTTGCAAATCCTCTTCAACCCATATTCAATTAAATGCACTACAGAGACAAGATATTTGATGTTCACATATCTAAACTTTATTAAATGTTTAGAAAGGGCATGTTCACCTTTTCTTTTAACAACACTCAATTAACGTTTCGGAACTGAGGAAACTAATTGTTGAAGCTTTGAAAGTGGATTCTTTCCCATTCTTGTTTTATGTAGAGCTTCAGTCGTTCAACAGTCCGGGGTCTCCGCTGTCGTATTTTATGCTTCATTATGCGCCACACATTTTCGATGGGAGACAGGTCTGGACTGCAGGCGGCTCAGGAAAGTACCCGCACCCTTTTTTACGAAGCCACGCTGTTGTAACACGTGCTGAATGTGGCTTGGCTTTGTCTTGCTGAAATAAGCAGGGGCATCCATGAAAAAGGTGGCGCTTAGATGGCAGTATATGTTGTTCCAAAACCTGTATGTACCTTTCAGCATTAATGGTGCCTTCCCAGATGTGTAAGTTACCCATGCCTTGGGCACTAATGCACTTCCATAACATTACAGATACTGGCTTTTGAATTTTGCGTCGATAACAGTCTAGATGGTTCGCTTCCCTTTTTCGTCCGGATGACACAATGTCGAATATTTCCAAAAACAATTTGAAATGTGGACTAGTCAGAACACAATACACTTTTCCACTTTGCATCAGTCCATCTTTGATGACCTCGGGCCCACAAAAGCCGGCGGCGTTTCTGGATGTTGTTGATAAATGGCTTTCGCTTTGCATAGTAGAGCTTTATTTTGTACTTACAGATGTAGCGACAAACTGTATTTAGTGACAGTGTTTTTCTGAAGTGTTCCTGAGCCCAAGTGGTGATATCCTTTAGAGATTGATGTCGGTTTTTAATACAGTGCCGTCTGAAGGATTGAACGTCACGGTCATTCAATGTTGGTTTCCGGCCATGCCGCTTACATGGAAAGATTTCTCCAGATCCTCTGAACCTTTTGATGATATTATAGACCGTAGATGTTGAAATCCCTAAATTTATTGCAATTGCACTTTGAGAAACATTAATCTTGAACTGTTTGACTATTTGCTCACGCAGTTGTGGTCAAAGGGGTGTACCTCGCCCCATCCTCTCTTGTGACGGACTGAGCATTTTTTGGGAAACTGTTTTATACCCAATCATGGCACCCACCTGTTCCCAATTAGCCTGCACACCTGTGGGATGCTCCAAGTAAGTGTTTGATGAGCATTCCTCAACTTTATCAGTATTTATTGCCACCTTTCCCAACTTCTTTGTAACGTGTTGCTGGCATCAATTTCTAAAGTTAATAATTATCTGCAAAAAAAAATGTTTATCAGTTTGAACATCAAATAAGTTGTCTTTGTAGCATATTCAACTAAATATGGGTTGAAAATATTTTGCAAATCATTCCATTCCGTTTATATTTACATCTAACACAATTTCCCAACTCACATGGAAACAGGGCTTGTACACAGTATAATATATTTAGTATATAAACGATACCTAAGTGGTTAGATCGATATTTTTCTTTTACTTGTTAGTATTATTTTTATCCCAAAATGATTTTTGGGAGGTTTTTGTTATTGTTTGCAAACTCAGGGGGTACGTCTCTTGATACAGGGAGGCTTTGAGGGAAAAACTCAAACGATTTAAATGGTAACAAATAGTAGTTTTCTATTTTGGTTAGTTATTGTGCATTACACTTTATTTTGTTAAATTGTATGTAGTATTTAATACTACAAATGTAATACATATTTTGATTTACAACAACACTAGCAAATTCAAAATTCAGTAAGATATGCTTTATGTTGTGTTCACTTTAATTACTTGATAAAACATTTTCACCTCTATAATTTATTGTCAAAGTATTAGAATGGATCTGAGGCCAAAACAGTTTGAGAAATTGCTAGTAGAGGTGTACTCCATCATTACGGTTAGTGCCTCAGATTTATTTTGGGTACAGTAAGGAAACAAAATGCAACACATAAATCTCTTTAAATTATTTTTAAAATTAAACATAAAAAACTGAAGACTGCTGGCAGGTACTTCCCATTCTCAAAAAACCCCAAAACAAATAACAAAAAAAAGTGTATTAATAGTTATTGGTAGTAAAGTTAATTATTATTTGAAGTACAGCATTAATAGTTCCTGTTTGTTCTCTATCTTTACTGAACAATTGCGGAACATAGCTTTTATATTTTCCTCTTGTCTTTATTCACATATTCAACCAGGAATATGTTACCATAGAGGTGTTTTTAACCAAATAAGTGTTTTTTTCAAGTTCTAGCTTCTCGTAGGCACTATCACTAGTCAAAGATCGGACTATATTCATCACCAAGTGGACATATGACACCGTGCAGCCAATCAATCTCTGTACCAAAATCGGATTACGAATACCTGCACCGTTACATCCATTCTGTAAAAAAAAATGTTCTAATTGGTGCCAGCTGGAGATGATCCGGTCAATAATTGCATAATTTGCTAGTTGTGTTGTAAATCAGAAGATGTATTAAATTTGTAGTATTAAATATTGCACAAATGTTTTTGAAAAAAATAAAGTGTTGCCTGCACAATAACCAAACAAAAAGATACAACTATTATTGGCCCCCATTTAAATTGTTTGTTTTTTGCCATCAATGTCCTTATTTCCTGACTTTGGAACCTACAATAAAGAAAAACTATTCTATGATAATTAAAAAAACTACTTTCTAATCACTGTAGTATCGACCGTGTACTGGTACTTGATATACTTGGTATTGGCTTACTCTTGTTAACGTTCAAGAGATTTAGTCTAACCATGAGCGGCTTCTTGTGTCTTCTTATGCTTTGCTTTGTAAAAAAAAAAAGGAACATTTCTATCAGCACAAACTGCTGCCAAGCAAAACCCAAAGAGACCTATCCTGCGATTGGGTGTATTTCTTCAATATATTTTACATTTAAATTTATTCTTGTCTACCAACCTCTTTTGGCTGTTTTTTTTTTACACTTACATGTTTGGTGCAATGTGCCACATAATTTTTAAGTTTTTTTTTTCTAGTAGATCGAGACAAAATGAGACAAAACTCACCACAATAAACAAGTGTACATTCAATTACCATCGACAAAATAGCAATATAAAATGTATAAATATATATCAATGCACATATAATGTTATCAGCTAGGGTAATAGACATGCATCACTGAAAGGTGACACAATATTTTTTCAAACATAGAATTTTAATCATATTCTAACAATTATTAAAGTTCCAAATTTTCACTGTGATTATTTATTTAGGTTTATCTTTTTTATATTTATCAGGGTGGAACAGGGGTTAATGCATTTGCTTCATGACAAGAAAGTCCTGGGTTTGATCCTTGGGCTCTGGGTTTTTCTGTTTGGAGTTTGCATGTTCTCCCTGTGAATGCGTGGGTTCCCTCCGAGTACTCCGGCTTCCTAACAAAGACATGCACTGGGGATGGGCTGATTGGCAACACTAAAATTGGCCCTAATGTGTGAATGTGAGTGTGAATGTTGTCTATCTGTGTTGGCACTGCGTTGAGGTAATGACTTGTCCAGGATGTATCCTGCCTTTCGCCCGACTGCAGCTGGGATAAGCTCCAGCACCTCCCACGACCCAGAGAGGGACAAGTGGTAGAAAATGGATGGATGTTTTTTTTAAACATTTCATTAAAGCTGACCCATATAACATTGAACACCAAATACACATACTATAACTGTTCTTCTTTGTTTGGAAAAATAATTTCATTAGAGGTGTAACCACTATACAGCTGGGCAAGTGTTTAACAGCCAACTGACCAAGCTAGCGTCCACAGCTGCCAGACCACGATTCTCATTAGGATGGGACATGATGTTATGATCTGGTCTGCAGTCTGCACCACACTCACATGTCGCAGATGAAGCCATACCCCATTTGCACATAGTTGAGTGGAAGAGGCGATTAAGCCTGACCCAAGCAGGCCTTGGAAAGCATAATGATGTGATGTGATGTACTGGCCCTTAGGGATGTAATCATGGAGTCTGCAAGACTTTTACCGCCATTCCATGTTCCATTTGTAGTTTGCTACAAATGGTGTTTGACTGGTTCAAGTCATTTAGCAATTCCAGTGCAGCAGGGACAAATGGGTGTCTCGATTTAAGCTTTCGGTGTCCTGTAAGAGGAGACAGAAGACAGTCATGAAGAATGTGCCCAGGCTCCAGTGCTCGGCGTACTAGAGACAGTCTGGCTTTCTTGCGACGAAGCTCAGATCGTTGAATACCTGATAAAATGGAAAGATTGTCCGTTGTTGTGGAACGCAGGCATCCAGTGACTAAATGCAAAACGTCGTAATCGGCTTATCTATGAGATGAGTGTGAGCACTTTGAAACCAAACAGGTGTGCAGTACAGACTGGACCAAGGCAAGGGTGGCTGTACGAAGTGTAACACCGCCAGAAGCCCAGCTGGATCCAGCCAGTCATCTCAAAAGCCAAACACATGTTGTTAGCTTTTTGTGTAGTGACTCAGGTGTCGGCGAAACGTGAGTGCCCTGTCCAACCTAATGCCCAGATATGTGGGTTTGGCAGACAAGGGTAGAGGACGTTCTTAAAAAGTGATGTTAAGCCCATGTTGTGCCTCCCTGTTGTAAAGGCGCAAGGCTGCCGTCACTGTTTTGGTTACACTGAGCTTCAACTTCCATTTCTGAAGATAAGAGGATAAGGTCGTTATGTCCTGGGTAAGAGATCCCTCTAACGCCTGCCAGTTTTTTGCATGATGTGTAATTGCCAAGTTGTCCGAATATGCAAACTTTTTGGCAGTTGTAACTGGCAGATCATATGTGTAGATGTTAAATAAGAGTGGAGCCAGAACTAATCCCTGAGGGACGCCATTTCTCAAATGTTGCAACCTGCTATTTGGGCCATCACTAGTGGAAAGGGTGAAACTGCGGTTTTTGATGCGTTCCATGATCAAAGAGACTATGTGCATGTCCGGCAGTAGGCGCAAAGGCTTTCAGGTAAGGCCACGGTGCCAAACGGTATCGTAGACTGCTTAATTGTGCAGTTTATATTATGAAAAATAAATTAACATTTTTAGGAGGTTTCATGAAATTATCACTTTACCTGGTAATGCATATAGTTTGTCTTCTGAAAGTGAATCAGTTCCTTGTGTTTCAATCCAGCAACATGATCTTCGAGTGCGACACGGCCATGTTTCCCCTAATTTAATTCCTTGCGGCAAATTTAACATTTTCAAAGTCAGGTTTATCAATCTTGTCATACACAAGACTTGGTTGTGTTTTATCAACAGTGATTTCCAGCTAAGACCACCGACAGAGATTTTTAACTCCCGCATCAATTTTTGTAACATCAGACTTCTAGTTACCTTTTGCCATGTTTGTTCTTTATTTATGGTGCAACCTTACTTACACAGCACAATTAATGATAAGGATGTTAAACGTTACTGAAGTCTGTGTGCGTCATCGCCATTAGTCATCCAAACAAAAATGTTGGATACCTAAGGTGGCTGAAAAAGGTCACAACAAATGCAAACACCTCCAGACAAAATCACAAAGCCACAACACAACAACTTTCAGTTACAGCCCATCCATCCATTCCCCTTGTGGTCCAGGGGGACGCTGATGCCTATCTCAGCTACAATCGGGCGAAAGGTGTAGTACACCCTGGACAAGTGGCCACCTCATCGCAGGGCCGACACAGATGGACAGACAAATATAAAACCGCAACACACAAAGGACGCGACGGACGCAATGGAAATGACAGAGGGGCAAGTTACGCCAACGGATCAGGTGTGGCTGAGGCGTAAGGTTAAAAACTGTGTAATGAACATAGTATAGTCGCCATGTTCGTCTTATCATGTTTAGCTTGAAAAACTTGCTTTTTCCTAGCTTACTTTAACACTTGTGAGGCTTGTTAAAATTCAGGAAATAACCAAAATTCTAACATTTTCTTTACATTGCATTTTTTTTACATTTCATAAAAAAACGAAGAAGTGATATTTTGACGGCAAAATATTAAAAACGCGCATTTCCGCATATTCCCGACGATTTCACATGCTTGTGTATAGTGTAGCATGTTTAACCGTTCATTGTCCTGTAATCCTGCAGTGAAAAATAGTACTTAGAAACATATTTGTTTTTGCAGAGAATTAGTAACACTGTGGATAAACATTAGACAATGTATTTGTTTTAGCTTGCTCTCACGTTCGTCCAGGTGTTTTGTAAAGTCATGCACCCATGTGGAATATTTGCAACTCCTGCATGTGTGTCACAAGGTATTAGGGCAGGGCGATATATCGATATAAACGATATATCGGAGGTTTGTCTCTGTGCGATATAGAAAATGACAATATCGTAATATTCAAGTATACTGTACGTTCTCAGTTCTCATGCAGTTGCTTTTAGCTGCGGGCATTACACTACAGGCGTTTCTCATTCCTTCTCGTCTCTCCTTCTCACAGAGACGTAAAACAAGCCCGCCTTCTTAAATACGTCATGCGCTTTCGCCGAGCAGAGATGTAACAGCATGGCTAACGTTAGCTGAGGCAGGTGGCGCAAGCAGAGTGGAGCGGAGCGAGTTGAGTGACATTACAAGAGAGAGAAGGTGCAAAACTGATTACAAATGGAGGAAGAACAATTAATGCCCAAAAAAACAGCAGGGGGTCCATCATCTGGCAGTGGTTTTGGCTTCAACAGACAACAGCAATATGCAAAGTATGCAGCAGAAGTGTTACTAGAAAAGGTATCAGCACCACTAATTTGTTCTTTCATTTAAAAAGTCACCCGCGAGAGAATGAAGCGTATTTAATAAATACAGTTTTGGTCAATTGACTTACCAGTAGTTGTGATTTCCCTCTGTGCATGAAAGTTTAAAAGTTTTAAAGAAGAATATTTTAATGTAGACACATAGAATCATCATACTGGTGTGATTACATACATCAAGTGTTCATTCAAGGCTACGGAAAACTATCGAGATATATATACAACAAATAGTGAAATGTAAATGTGCCTAAAGCGAGCATCCCTTTTTAAGAAATCTTTCATGTGAGGACAATCGCCATGTAAACACTGGGACACAGCTGCAGAAGGGGACATCTACTGTAGGCAGCTGCACAACCATGGCAAACAATAACGTGACATTTTTCATGACAAGACTTGACACTTTTAAAAAGTTGACATCTGATCTATAGCAGTGTATAAGTGTAAAACCAATATTGTTACTGATGGGTGTCAAATATGTGCTAAATTTGAAGATGAATATCCAAAGGTAATATTTTGAAAAACTCAAATGCTCCTATCGAATCAATATGTCTCTGACCTCACAGGTGAACTTGGCTCGGAGCGCTTCACAGTCCTGTAGAATCCTGAGGTCCTCAAGACTTTTAGCCAGAGGAAAGGGTGGACTCTCATGCTCGTCTAGGCAGCTGAAGATGCTGGCCAATAAGCTGACGTTGGAGAGGTTCTCCTTGGGTGGGCTGGGCGGAGCTGTGTGTGGACCAACATGACAATCTCTTTCTTCAACACACTCAACCTCTTTGAGTGAGTGGTATGGCTGTAACCTGCACAGACCAAAACTTTTTAATAAGGAATTACATTGAAAGTATGTAACATTATTCATCTGTCTTTGTAATCTTTCATTTATTTAAATCTTCACCCAATTTAGGTCACATACAAAGCTCCAATTAATTATATGCCATGATTTTGTAACTAATAAAAATAAAAAACATCAATCTTTTTATGTAAACTTTATTTTAACAGAGAGACACACTATAAAACAGTTGTCCCCAACAACCGGTCCGTGACGCGTTTACTGCTGGGCCGCACAGGAACATTAAGTAATTTATAAACTACTGCATTTTCTCTGACTTAACTTTTGCCTGTCCAACTAAACACACCAATAGCTTGTTTATAGATGTATACTACAACTCCTGATAGGAAGTCACCATTTGATATATTACATTAATGCTTATTAATGACCATATAAAATGTTAATGTGCCAAATTGTAGCCAAAGGTTAATTTCCATCTGCAGTTCCCTGAAAGGGTTCTTAACCTTTTTGACCTCGGTGCCCAACTTTTCTGCTACAGAGGGGCCCAGGACCACTCTAATATTTATACTTAAATAGTAAACTTACTCTTGATTTTGATAATTTTCAAAAATTATATCTAACCTACTTACAGTTTACAAACGTATCAATTGATATAAAAGCATGTGTCAATCACAAAGATTATTATTAATTTATCATATAAACCTTAAGCTCAAGTCACCATGATTAGAAGAAGTACTAATCAAATAAACAATACATACATACAATATGTATTATGTTTCGCAAAAAAAATAAGCTAAATTAACAAAAAAAATGCTTAACTAAACTGTCAATAAAGTGCAAAGAAAAATACAGCGTCACCATATTAGTTATAGTGTTTGGCCTTAAGAAATTGCTGTACGACATTAACGTCAGAGGTTTTCTGTTTTTTTTATTTTGTCATTACTGCCACAAGTGGTGGAAAAGGGTGTTACAACTAAGTACCTATCCATCCATCCATTTTCTACCGCTTGTCCCTTTCGCTGCGGCCAATAGGGACCACAGCTGAAAAACATATATTACATTCTGGGGGGCGCTCGCAGCCCAACAATGGGCATGCAAGCAATGGGTTAAGAAACACTGGTAATAGTATTTGCCATTAACGTGCCGGGGACCATCTCTTCACAAAGAAACACGCCCAAGGCTCCCACGACTTAAGCGTTATGGTGAGTTGATTTTTCATGCTCATTTTCTGCCACATGTGGAAAGCCGGTCTGTGAAAATAATGCATACATTAAACCAGTCCCTGGTGTAAAGAAGGTTAAGGACCCCTGATATAAAACATAAATGAGTTTATAAATGGGCTGCACGGTGGAAGAGGGGTTAGTGCGTCTGCCTCACAATACGAAGGCCCTGAGTGGTTAGGGTTCAATCCCGGGCTCGGGATATTTCTGTGTGGAGTTTGCATGTTCTCCCCGTGACTGCGTGGGTTCCCTCCTGGTACTCCGGCTTCCACCCACCTCCAAAGTCATGCACCTGGGGATAGGTTGATTGGCAACACTAAATTGGCCTTAGTGTGTGATTGTGAGTGTGAATGTTGTCTGTCTATCTGTGTTGGCCCTGCGATGAGGTGGCGACTTGTCCAGGGTGTACACTGCCTTTCGCCCGGTTGTAGCTGAGATAGGCACCAGCGCCCCCCGCGACCCCAAAGGTAATAAGCGGTAGAAATGGATGGATGGAAGTTTAGAAATCAATTTGTATTTGATTGAGTGAAGTAAGTATTGAATCCCTACCAAATAGCAAGCAATGCGACCCAACAGAGTGGTTATGCGTGCATGAAACAGATAAAAAAACAATTTCATTATGTGTATGAAATACACCAGTCCCACAAACACTCTCTACATTCAAACCTCGACACCACAATGGGCAAGAACAAAGAGCTGACCTTAGGGAAAAGATTGTAAACCTACACAAGACTTGAATGGACTAAAAGTTTGACAATAGAAATGCAAAATGGAGGTGTTTGTATACAGAGAAATGTTGAATATGGATCCATAACAACATCACTATTGTCAAAGATGGCAGTGCAAACATTCTATTTTACTTTGTATTGTTTCTCTCACCACACTTCATACTGACATGTTGGCAACCATGCTGGCCAACTACAAAAAAATCACAACTACACTATGACAAGTACTACATTTATAAGAAACAACAAATACACTACTACAAGTACTACATCTACGAGAAACAACAAGTACACAACTCTGATTAATCCAATTACAAAACATCGCAAATACTCTACAACAAGTACTACAACTGTAAGAAACTAAAAGTACACTACTAAAAAGTATTACAACTACAAGTACTACAACTACTAGAATAAATAAATGATAAATGGGTTGTACTTGTATAGCGCTTTTCTACCTTCAAGGTACTCAAAGCGCTTTGACACTACTTCAACATTTACCCATTCACACACACATTCACACACTGATGGAGGGAGCTGCCATACAAGGCGCCAACCAGCACCCATCAGGAGCAAGGGTGAAGTGTCTTGCTCAGGACACAACGGACGTGACGAGGTTGGTTCTAGGTGGGATTTGAACCAGTGACCCTCGGGTTGCGCACGGCCACTCCCTCACTGCGCCACGCCGTCCCGTATATGTATATAACTATATGTATACTACTAAAACTATTAGCACACTACCACAAGTACTACAACTACAATAAAACTAATTCATATTATAATTATTATAAAATAATATAATAATAATAATAATATAAAGGGAATAAGTGGTAGAAAATGGATGGATGGATGGATATATAATAATAATGAAAAGTACTACAATTACAAGGAACTAAAAATACACAACTGCAAATACGACCACTACAAGTAACTAAAATACAATACTGCAAGTACAAACACACTGCAATAAGTACTACAACAAAACTACAAAACTACCACAAGTACTACAACTACAATCACACTACAAGTACTACAACTAAAATTACACAACTAGAAGTACTACAATTACAAAAAACTAAAAGTACACTACTGCAAGTACTACTCAGACTACTACTACAACATACAAGTGCACTACTGCATTTAGTACACCCTATACCTTAATCAAATACTAATTATAGTTTATTCTATGTTTTGTTATATTGTATTTATCTGTTAACATACAGTATCTACCATTAACATGAAATATTGTTTATTGGTTATATCTGTTAAACGTACAAATCCTGAACAGAATGACATCATTATTTCTCCTTGATAAGAGTAATGTGGAAGCTGAAACTATAGCTTGAATTTTGTAAAACCATCAATGTTCTCTGTATGCCCAATTTCAGTAATCCACTGCACTTTGTGTATTTGGACAATAACACTATCTTTACAAGTGTGTCGGTTCAAGATTACAACTGCTATTAAAATAAATATTTCAACAGGCCTAAAAAACACAGTTTTTTTTATTTTACTAAAAGTTTTAGGTGTTTGGCAACAGTCGTTGAGGATTGTATGCCTACTGTAGGAATACATTCATACTACCTTGACAAGCAGTGATGTAAATATGCAGTATCACACAAAAGCGAGTACAATGTTCACATTTCAACTATTTTACTTTACACACGTGAACAATAGCTTACAACTGGGATGAATTGAAAGTGTGTAGTACATTACTTCGTTTCTTTCTTTTTTATTAGGTCAGCTTAAGGTAGACAATATTGCAATGCTTAATTTGCAGTTAACACCTGTCTGAAACAATCTAACTTTATTGCGCATTCACAAGCATTGGTTCATAATACACCCAGAGTTCAGTGTTGTGTGTACAGAATTTAAATAGGCTTACTGGTCATCAGGACTTTCCAGACTGTCATTACTGGTTTGTTTCTTCAACAGCGTGGGTGACGGTGTCTGCAAAAGTGAACAAAAACACATGTACAAATATTTGGCAGCACCCTTCAATTCAAGAGGATACATTTTCAAAACCACCAGTAAGAAAAATAGGTACAACAAGCAAAAAATTTAGATACCCATAAAAATATTTATTTTTGACACTTATCCCCGGTGCCACTATACGCTACGCAGGCTCGCTCATCTCCCTCAAGGCACTTTTGCTATCTTGACATTGACTTCTTTGATTTCAGAACAACATTTGCAATACATTTTTGATGCAATTATTTGATCTGATTGAATTCCAATAACTATTCCTATCTCTTTCAAATATGTTGGAGAGATGTTCAAAATTACAAGGTATAAGGTAAAAAGCTTCCCCGCATGCTTTAGGTTAGCGTTAGCGTTGATTGCACCAAACCATCATGGTTTGAGTTGATGATCCTCTGACGTTCTGTTTCTGTGAGGGTGTTGCTAAGCTAGAATTAGCAAATGAACTTAATATTTCTTAAAGTATTAGAAGATTGCCTCTGACCATTTCCTGTGCGACTCAAGTGAATCACCTACCATCACACGAATAGGAAAAAAAATCCTACTTGAGTGATAACAGATGAATAATTTAGTTTTCGAAGAATAAGTACGGAAAAAAGTATGACAGCTTTCAAAAATGATCTGAGAAAATAGAGTTGGGACAATGTCTACATGGAAAATTATGTAGATCATGCATATGGTATTTTTTTAATACCTTTGAGATGCTTTATGACATACACTGTCAATTGAAACAACTTGGTAAGAATAAAAATGAAAATAATCAACAATGGACAAAATAAGGATTGATAAATGCTTGCAAAAAGAAGAATAAATTATATAGAACATTTATAACACAAAGATCTACAGAAGCAGAAAACAAGTACAAAACATATAAGAACAAGCTAACTGGCATATTACAAACATGTAGAAAATAAACTACTATTCTATTGGACAAAAACAATATGAGAGCAACATGGGGTATCCTAAACAGCATTATTAAAAATGGTGCTAAAAAGGACTATCCTAAACACTTCTTAGATGGAAATGTAAAAAATGACAATTTGAACAAAGTAGTTGACAGCTTCAATAAGTACTTTGTGAACATTGGACCAAATATGGAGGAAAAGATTCTAGATCCCCAATCAGTTGAGGACTTGACCTTAATAGAAACCCCAACTCTATTTTCCTCAAAGGAGTGAAAAAAGATGAGATCTCAAATGAGTGTAACGGATTTTATATGGAAATGATAAAAAAGGTTATTGAAGAGATTTCAGAACCTTTAACATATGTCAGCCACCTATCATTTCAAACAGGCAAATTCCCAGATAAAATTAAAATAGTAAAAGTCGTACCAATTTATAAGACTGGTGATAAACACCAGTTTACGAACTACAGACCTGTTTCTCTACTTCCACAATTTTCTAAAATAATTAAAAAACTGTTTAACAACAGATTAGACAAATGTATAAATAAAAACAAAACACTCACAGACAACCAATACGGATACAGAGCCAACAGCTCAACATCAAGGGGACTCTCGCTGCTGTGTTGGATCTGCTTTGGACTGGACTCTCGCGACTGTGTTGGATCCATTATGGATTGAACTTTCACAGTATCATGTTGGACCCGCTCGACATCCATTGCTTTCCTCCTCTCCAAGGGTCTCATAGTCATCATTGTCACCGACGTCCCACTGGTTGTGAGTTTTCCTTGCCCTTATGTGGGCCTACCGAGGATGTCGTAGTGGTTTGTGCAGCCCTTTGAGACACTAGTGATTTAGGGCTATATAAGTAAACATTGATTGATTGATCAATGGCATTAATCGAAATAACGGAAGAGATCACCGATGCAATAGATAGCAAAAAATGTGCTGCTGCAGTGTTAATTGATTTAACAAAAGCATTTGACACAATTAATCATAGCATCCTAATAAAAAAATTAGAAAGGTATGGAATCAGAGGGTAAGTTCATTCAATGTTGGTTTCAGGCCATGACGCTTAAGTGGAGTGATTTCACCAGATTCTCTGAACCTTTTGATATTATGGACCATAGACGTTGAAATCCCTACATTTCTTGCAATTGCACTTTGAGAAACGTTGTTCTTAAACTGTTTGACTATTTGCTGACACAGTTGTGGACAAAGGGGTGTACCTCGCCCCACCCTTTCTTGTGAAAAACTGAGCATTTTTTGGGAAGCTGTTTTTATACTCAATCATGGCACCTACCTGTTCCCAATTAGCCTGCACACCTGTGGGATGTTCCAAATCAGTGTTTGTTGAGCATTCCTGAACTTTATCAGTATTTATTGCCACCTTTCCCAACTACTCTGTCATGTGTTGCTGGCATCAAATTCTAAAGTTAATGATTATTTACAAAAAAAAAATGTTTATCAATTTTGAACATCAAATATGTTGTCTTTGTAGCATATTCAACTGAATATGGGTTGAAAATTATTTGCAAATCATTGTATTCCGTTTATATTTACATCTAACACAATTTTCCCATTTCATATGGAAACAGGCTTTGTATTTCATAAAATAAAATAAAAATAATGTGTAAGTATGTATGTATGTATGTATGTGCTGCTCTACAAACAAGTGGGCACACACACAGAAGTCACTGAGGTGGAACAAGAAGAGAGATATTGTCTTCTCTTCCGCTGTGATAAAAGTGGGAGGCTCCGCTTTTGTAGCAATGTTGCACCCTGATTTTTTGACTTTATGCGCTTGAAAGAGACATGGTTTGCACACAAAGGCATATTTATTTGGATCTATCTAAAAGTTTGTTTTACTGAGTAAACAACTAAAAACTGAGGTTTTGGGCATTGTTTTCGCTAAACACATACAGCTAAATATGGCTAAGGACACACATTATTGTGGGTGTCCTGCATGTCATCTTTATTACTAAAGGAAAAATTTCATTTGCGAGAGAGAATTCCTCTGACATTTTCAAGTATGTTTTGGTTTGTCTTTTTTTGAGTCGTCAGCTTGCAGCATCCCTCTGTCTCCTACTCCCTCGTCGTCATGTGACATGAGTGACTGTTTATGATTTTACTCAACTAGTTTTGACGACCTACCTTATCTTGCTTCCGATTGCCCAATCTGTAATGTTTCTTCCTAACCTTAACCAATTGTGGGTAATCATACGAACACCAATCAATCATCACAGATTTTCTTCGTGTGTATAAAAATACACTTTCAATCCAGATCACTGTATTTTCTCTGGATTACATTTTTTTGTCCTGTCTTTTTAGCTTGTAGATTTGATGTAAGCTACCTTTATAAATGGGTCTAAGAGTAGCTAAGCTACAGGAAAAGCTACTTGTTAAAAAAGTAGCTAAGCTACCACCAAGCTATTGGAAAATGTAGTTAAACAATGTAGCAAGGCTGCATGTAGCTTGTTACTGCCCATCACTGGTTGTGAGTATATATGTAATGTAGTAACAGGCACATTCATAATAACATTTAATACTTAGGTATTTTGATCATTTTAAGTATACGCGGTGCATTAATTTAAAAAACGCATCACATTTCAGCTCACTGCAGACTTTATGAGGGCAAACAAACTTACTAAAACATAACTTACTGAGCAACGTCAACTGTCATTAGGAGGCCGATTGCTAGGATGTCAATATATTCCCATTTAGGTGAAGAATGTCTCATAATCCTCGCAAAGAAACGGGGTGAGGGCGGGAGGAAGCAAGTACTTTTCGTGTCATTCTTGCCAGTTCCAGTTCCAAAATTGGCTGGCAGAGTGTCCCATATTGTCGGATTACCTACTCAAATGTCTCATGTTCAGGTGAGATGCATGATTTATGATCTACAATAAACTTACAGGGAGCAGGGAAGCGAGGAAACAGCAGACCACTCACATGTCTTAAACATAGGGAGACACGGAAGTGATTACGTTGCCACTATAAATAGTTTGTCTTTGTTAGTACTTATAATAACAATATCACTAATACTTGGTTTAGTATTCAAATCATGAAATGTAAATTGAGTATTGTTGGCACTCTTTGAATGGTTATTTATCTGATTTTATGGACGGAATAGTGGAGCTCCCATTGGCTCCACTGTAAGCAAACTTTTATTTATGTTTTTTTAATTTTCAGAATGCATGAACAAAAAAAAAAAATCTGTCTTAATGTCTTTCATAATGATTGTGAACGATGGGCAAAATTCCCAAAAAAAGTACAGTTCTCCTTTAAGTACGTAAATCGGGGTTCCACTGTATGTTTTAATACACAGCTAAATTAAAAGTGACCAATTATGCTTGATTCCATCATATCCTAATTCCAGTTATGTGTGCCTCCAACATGTACGTATGACAGCTCCTGATTGCAAGTACAGACACAGCCGCTTGTTTTTTAATCAAACTCCGTTTTCTGTAGAGTGGCGTTTCGGGAAGCAAATGTTGCACCAACACAAAAGGTCACATAAGAGGCAGGTGGTTTTGTAAAAACGGATTAGCCTTGAGAGAAATATTAAAAACTACATTTTGATATGCATATTACAAATATATTGATGAGCATTTAACTCTGCAGAAGAATCATATAAGCAGAGGTGGGTAGAGTAGCCAGAAATTGTACTCAAGTAAGAGTACTATTACTTTAGAGATTTATTACTCAGGTAAAAGGAAGCAGTAGTCACCCAAATATTTACTTGAGTAAAAGTAAAAAGTATGTTGTGAAAAAACTACTCAAGTACTGAGTAACTGATGAGTAACCTGTTCCTTTGATGATTACGGCAACAAATAATGCACAAAAACATAAAAATAGCAATGAGCAAACTCAGAGCCAGGAATATCTCTTAAGCAACTAAAACAATAATATATATTAAATAATAATACATTAAAATAAAAAAAATGTAGGCAAATTGAGCCACAATAACTTAACAGCACCATAGGCTCAGTAGGCATTCATTGATTGACTGAAACTTGTATTAGTAGATTGCACAGTACAGTACATAATCCGTACAATTGACCACTAAATGGTAACACCCCAATAAGTTTTGCAACGTTAATCAATAACTTAATAAATGACCAAGTCAAGGTGATCTACCTCATATATACATATACATACACACAGATATCATATATGTATATACAGACAGATATCATATATATATATATATATATATATATATATATATATATATATATATATATATATATATATATATATAATATATATATATATATATATATACATACATATATACATGTTTTATATATATATATACATACACATACATACATTTATATATACAGTATATAATTTATATTTATTTATTTTGTCGTTTTTGTTGACATATTAAAGGTGTTTTAATAAACATACATGCATGTTTAACACATAGATTCCTATCTTTCATGAAGACAAGAATATAAGTTGGTGTATTACCTGATTCTGATGACTTGCATTTATTGGAATCAGGCAGTAGTGCTGATAATGTCCACGTTTTCAAATGGAGGAGAAAAAAAGTTCCTCCTTTCTGTCTAATACCACATGAAAGTTGTTGGTTTTTGGCATCTTATTTGTCCAGCTTCCATATTCGTTTTTATACACTTTACAAGAAATACATTGGCGGCAAAATCCGTAGCTTGCTAGCTTGTTAGCGGTGGCTTTCGAAGACTCTTATTTTGTTAGCGCAGGCGCGATGGAGCGGCAATTTTATTGTGAAGACAGGAACTGTGCGATCAGCCTTTAGGCTTTTGACGGGAAGTATGGTGGAAATAAAACGTGTCTTTTTTCCTTTACACTTTTGATTGATTGATTGAAACTTTTATTAGTAGATTGCACAGTACAGTACATATTGCGTACAATTGACCACTAAATGGTAACACACAAATAAGTTTTTCAACTTTTTTAAGTCGGATTCGATGTGTGATGGTCACGTGACCGCCTGGCTCTGTTTGATTGGTCCAACGTCACCAGTGACTGCATGTGATTGGTGAAACGCAGGCATGCGTAGATCCTACTTTGAATGTGTGTCTGACAAAATCAAAACAAAGCGTGCATTAACATATCGATTAAAAAAAAGTAGCGAGTAGCGAGCTGAATGTAGATAAATGTAGCGGAGTAAAAGTAGCGTTTCTTCTCTATAAATATACTCAAGTAAAAGTAAAAGTATGTTGCATAAAAACTACTCTTAGAAGTAAAATTTATCCCAAAAGTTACTCAAGTAAATGTGACGGAGTAAATGTAGCGCGTTACTATCCACCTCTACATATAAGTTATGTTTTTATATGGAAATGCTTACCAGACCAAAATGCCAATTTACTCTGTGGTCATCCCAGGTGGATGGTGCTCCCTCACTCTTTTTATTGTCACCAACACCCATTCCTGGTCCAATATCTGCAATTTCCTACAGTGGGGAAGCAAGATCATGGATGGACTTACTGTGAAAATCACTGTTTCAATGCAAACAATATTCCTGTACTATTTACAATATTCTAAATATTAGGAAATCTTTCAGACATCAAAAACACATTTTTTAATAATCAATTGCCAATCAAGCTGATATTAATTCATATACAGATGGAAATGGTGGAATATTTAAAGTGTTATTGCACATGCTCAGATGTGGGATTTTTTTTCAGTCCATCATGGCGTTGACTGGAGGAGGTAGAGGTTTACATTAGTGAAGTATAAAGGCAACAAAATGTAACGCAAGCATTCTCTTTTTTTGGCCAAAAAACACTGACAATGTGTTTGTTTTGACATCATGACTTTATCAGTAGCAATATTGTGAATATGCTGATTAAAATGTAAACAGGAATATTCGTATTCCTTGTATATTTTCATGTTCTGTATTATAGACAATATTAACATGAACCCCAAGAATGTGTGTCCAGAAACATGGCCATCGTGTGGTTCTGTTTGTAAGTCAGAGCAAATAGGGACAAGTAGGATATCGTGCCCTCTTGACCAAAATCTGGAGCCTAAGAACAGGTCCACATGAACGCATATCCAAGGTTAAAAAGATTTCCAACCACACAAGTGTAGTTTCAAAAATGCATACACCTGCTGTCATACATTTTGTCCAATCGGAGGCCTTGAAAAAGCAGCAACAGCTGACTTGGTGGCATTACACCTAGGCATGATACTCGAAACCGGTTTTCCCGGTTGTTCGATAAGAAAAGAACCGAGTCCTCGGACTTGAACCCCTTTTTGATAACCGGTCCCCGTTATTGAGACCACTATAGTAAAGAAAAAGAGTTGGTTCTTTATTCGAATCCGTCCCGACCAGAAATGCTCCGTGAGACATCACAAGAAACGACGTCACGTAGCTCAGTCATTAGGGCGCAGATAGCGAAAGCAGGAAAACTTTAACTTTTCATATTTTAGCATTGCAACCACATTTGCAAACAACTTTTCTCTTCATAGAATTTTATTTCAATAAAGAAAGAAAGTTTAAAAATGTCAAAGCATCATAAAAAACAGTTATGTCAAATAGTAGCAGAAGTGCACTTTTTGGAGAGCTGTATTATTTTCAGTTTTGTGCCCAAGGGACTGATTTTATTTAACACTATATTACTATTTATACACCTATAGTGATCAGAGAGACAGGTTGTTTTTGTGTTACTGTATAAATTTGTTTTTCTGAAAAATCACACTTAATATACTGTACTTTGGGTAACAAAAGTCAATATTTTTTTATTTTATTTTTTTAGGGGGGTAACAGTCAATATTTATTAGATTTTATTTTTTTCTTATATAATAAAAGTGAGCTTTTGTCAAACCAAATTTTTTTTTTTTTTTTCCATGTACAACAACCTATCTGGACTCGATAAGAGAATCGATAAGGAATCGGTTCAATAAGAAGATTCGATAATAAGCTCGAACTCGATAATTTCTTAGCAAACATCATCCATAATTACACCTCTGTTATTGTAAAGTTTATTGTGATATACTAGACATACAATGACATGTACATTATCTTTAAAAACCAGCCTACACGTACACAGAGCCCTGCCAACATTAGGAATCTTTTTTTAGTGTTTAAAGTGCGCATGTACGCCTGTGCTGCTGAGAACAAAGACTCATAGAATTATAGCATGTTTAATCAGCAACATGGTGATATATTACATGTACAGTGAAGTGTACATTATTTCTAAAATCAGCACTCACGAACGAACCAAGGAAACCGTTTTGCATGTTTAATTGCCTAAACTGCACAAACGGACGTGCGTGTGCGGCGCAAAAATCTTGTGGAATCATAAAGCATTTAATCATTGATATTGTGATAGTGTTCAATGAAGTGTATACTGTCTTTAATTGTATATTGTCTTTAACATCCCACACATTAATAAGGGAGATGCTACATCATGTCATCATGTTTTTTTCTTTTAAGTTCCTCGCTCACTGTTTTCTTCTTTTTTGCTCATAATGTTAACCATATCAATTTTGTAGTAATCATGGACCAGGGTGACAAACATGCAATTACATTATCAAAATAATAGCTTTACAGGCCTTTATTCAAAGTGTGTGGGGAAATGGGCTCCAGTTCTGTATATGACCTTGCAGCAAGACGGGGCAACATATCGGGTCTAGTGATTGAAAGGGGGCGTTCGAAATAGTTAGCTATCTGCCGATTACTCAAAAACAAATTGATATTATGGGAAATGACTACAAGAATAATTTACAGGAGAAGAAAATATGATAGTTTGTTAATGTAAATTTAACCATGACGCTACTGGTCCTTTAATAGAATAAGCTAACATTGTAAATAAAATGAATCTACTTTTGGTCTGATGTCCTCTGTGGCTGGGAGGTAAGGATGTTGATGATCCATGCATTCAACAGCTTTGCAGCTCTGCTTAACCTTTTGGGTTTGACAAGATAGTGTGTCAGATATTTGCCAAGGGATCTTTGAGGTATCGGTTGGAGAAACGTGTTGTAAGGCTGGTCTTATAATAATAATAATTGTTTTTACAATGGGGCCAATAGCTTTTTTTCGAATACACACAGCTGCTTAAAACAATAACACAGGCCCGTCAAAGACCCAAATGTTCATAAAAGTATTACAGAGTATTTTCAATAGAAAGTGGGATAGGCTCCAGCCACCCCCACAACCTTGAGAGGTACAAGCAGTAGAACATTAATGGATAGAAGTAGGCTACACCTTCAGTTGGTCAGCAGTTAATCACAAAGCAAATGACTCATAATGGGAATCAATCCCATGCTGGCTGGAAAAAAGTCATCTAAACCACTTCATTTCCTGTGATTGTGTAACCTTTGTATACCACTTAAGCTGCTATTACTACATCGTTATTACAAATGTACATTTACTCTGATCAGCAACTTACTTTCTGCTTTAGCCGGCTCTTTACTTCCTTGATACCCATTTTGGCATGGTCCTTAGCCTGTAATATAAACAAGTTCCTATCAAAGACATACCTTATATTGATCTATTTTTTTCTTCGGTTGTACTCACAAATTTATAAACAGTCTTCATGGCTGGGTTAGCCTTCGTCTTCACTGAGTTCAAGATAGCCCCGCTCCCTTTCTGTCAGGAAATATTTATGACACACAGGATGGTGTTATCACCTAAGTGAATTACTAAAAGGATTGGTCTCACATTGTAAAAGATGATAGATAGATGGATGGATAGATAGATAGATAGATAGATAGATAGATAGATAGATAGATAGATGGATAGATGGATAGATGGATAGATGGATAGATGGATGGATGGATGGATGGATGGATGGATGGATGGATGGATGGATGGATGGATGGATGGATGGATGGATGGATGGATGGATAGATAGATAGATAGATAGATAGATAGATAGATAGATAGATAGATAGATAGATAGTACTTTATTTATTTCTTCAGGAGAGTTCCTTCAGGAAAATTAACATTTTCAGCACAATCCCATTCAAGATCAGACGTCAAGAATGTCATCCCATCCCAAGCAGCCCATACGCCTGGCTTGGGCTGACACAAAGACTATTTCAATCATTCAAATGCACTCAAAGCATAAAATGTAAAAATACATTTTTTTTAAATAAGAATCATATAGTATGCTCTTTACTCCCCCCACTGATGATTCAGTAGTCTGTCTTCAGAGTGACTGCTTTAAGTAGTCAAGTCACAGAAAGAAGTTAATGCCAACACATTGTATTTGTAAGGAAGTGCAAGGTCTACCACAATCATTTGTGAAAAATTCTCACTCTGCTAGCTACAACTCCTTAAAAAAGCAATATAATACGGTTAATGATGCTCACTATTTTGGCTTACAGCCAAACTACCCTGAGCACACCCGATCTCGTCAAATTTCGGAAGCTAAGCTGAGTTGGGGTAGCGACTTGTCCAGGGTGTGCCCCGTCTTCCACCCAAATGCAGCTAAGATAGGCTCCAGCAACCCCCGCGCGCCAAAAGGGACAAGCGGTACAAAATGGATGGATGTTCACTCTTTTTCATAATATAGTCCGTGAGTTTGAGCAGTGGTGGTGATGGTATGAGCGTGGTTGTCCACAGCGCAATCTAGAACTTGACAAACACATTCATAATTTAACTAACCTCACACCGATAAATATACTGTACAACATATCTTTGAGTAAACTTGATTATTTCATGTCAAGTTGTGTACTCTTCCATGCTCTAGCGTTCTGTGGAGGCAGTAGGGTGGGACCTGGGTTTTGGGTTTTTATAATAATATTTGACTAAAAAAAAGTTATCAAAAATTGTTGCCCTAGTTTTTCGTAAACAATTTTGGTTTGTTGTATGGCCAAACATTCTGCTTAACCAATTCATTTATGTATCATTTCGTGAAATTGAGTGTCCAAACAAGAAACCGCAAATATTTGTGATTCAGTGTCTTTACTTTTTCTATCGAGTACGTCTGCAAAATAATCCACCATGGGGCCATAGAAAGTTATAAGTGACAGCATTTGATTGAAAGAAGGTGAAAAACACTGCAGAGTTCATATTCAAGAAAAAATTTGTTGCAAAATACAAATGTACCTCTTCTCTTTTCTCCCTGTCCCCACTTTACGACGTCATTTTAATGTTTATACAGATTTAATATGGTTGTCTGCATGAACAAATATATGTATATAATAATGTGTTCAGAGCTCACATTTTAGGCCAAACAAAGTTATAATTGAAAGCATTTTGTTGTGATCTGTTTTGTTGGCCTGTGTTTTGTTGCCCTTGTGCTTGTTAGTGTTACTGGTTGCACCTGTGTCTTGCCCTGCTCCTGATTTTCCATCCACTTGTGTCTAGTCCAGGTGTATTCAGTGGTCTAGTTAGTCAATGTATTTAGTTATCTGTTTGCTGTCTTTGTGTGATCGTTGTATGTGTTTTGGCAGTTGATGGAATAAATCATTTAAGTGTTCTTTCACCTTGCTTCCCTGCAATTGGGTCCTCACCTAGCCTTTACTTTCACAACTGTGACCCATTTGATTAAAAGAAGGTGAGAAAAACCACAGAATTAATATTCAAGAAAGAACTCGTAGCCAAATACGAATGTACCTTTGCATTTCTCTCCCTGTTTCCACTCTTTGCCTTCATTTTAATTTGTGATTTAGAAGTACTTCATATGGTTCTCTGCATAGAAAAAATAAATATATTTCTATAATATGTGTTTATATTTCACAATTTTAGGTATCTTGACCAAATGAATTGCATTTACATATTTTTTATTAGAAAAGTTATTTCAGTTTTTGTAGGCATCAGTCACTTGTACCTTTTGGAACTGATTACCGAGGTACCACTAGGAATATGTATTGTTTACATTTTAACTGATTGTAGTACCAAATCAATACTTAGAAACAGTGCCAGTACTTAAATTCTGTCTAAACCAGTACTTAAAAATGGAAACTATAATTTAAAGGAACAAAACAACAATGCCTTTATATGAAACTTTATGACATTCAAGTTGAATGTACTAGTACTTATTTACTTCAAATATATAAATTAAATGATAACTAAGTAATACATTCAAAAATAGGAAATAACATCTACAATTAATTATCATACTTGCTTGAGTTATAATGCTCATAATTCCCGGTGTTACTAATGGTGGTTACAGGGGGCAAGATTGCCCACTGTAACCACCATTTGTGCATAATAAAACAATCATGACAAATACAAATAAATAATAAATAAATTAATAAATATAAGTGTGATGGGTTGTTGTTGTTTTGGCTACCGGCTAACTTATTGCCCCGACGCTAACAGCCTTACAAGGGCTGTTGATGGTGTTAAGGTCAGCAATAAAATGTAATAAGAGCATTAGACTCTGTTTGCTTCTGTCAAGACACTACATTACTTAGAAGATGTTACATGTACAAAATCACTACTGCTATATTACTAACAAGACTTTACTTGTACAATATCACTACTACTACATTACTACTTACAAGATGTTACTTGTATAATACCATTACTACTACATTACTTATAAGACATTACTGGTACAATATCACTACTACTAAACTACTTATAAGACGTTATTTATACAATATCCCTGTCAAGGACTTGTTGCAGATGGATGGGTTTGTATTCATTTAGCACTGAGATAAGGCACTAGTAGCCTCTTTTTTCAGTCTGGTTACTATTGTAAGTCATCACTGGTGCCATTATGTAACTGGGTTTCAATGCCCATCCAAGAGGTACCACTATGTTAGAAGAAAGACGCCAGCATCTGGAGGGCCTGGCAAAATAAAATGGCTGTGTTATGGCACTCCCACTGGATGGTACTAGCTCGGCTCAGTTCTACTTTATCGTCGATGTTCTCTACTAAATCCTTTCAGCAAAAATATGGCAATATCGCGAAATAATCAAGAATGACACATAGAATGGACCTGCTATCCCCGTTTAAATAAGATAATCTCATTTCAGTAGGCCTTTAATGTTGTCATATCTAGTCATGTATCCTCAAAAGATAGTGATGCGATGACAAATTACACCCTGGTTTTGTTCTGTCTGTTTATTGCAAACTACTGGAATAATAAAATTAGTAAGTTTTATTTAAAAAATGTGTAGATAAAAGCATCGAAGAAATGAAAAACAACTGTGAATCAAATATGACTAGGGTTCTTTACATGAAGCTGTCATATTGCTTGTCCCCAAAAGGGACAAGCGGATAAATGAATGGATGGATGGATGGATGGATGGATAGATGGATGATCTTTACATGGGAAAGAAAGCACTTCAATGTACAAACCCCGTTTCCATATGAGTTGGGAAAATGTGAATATAAAGCAGAATACAATGATTGGCAAATCCTTTTCAACCCATATTCAATTGAATGCACTACAAAGACAAGATATTTGATGTTCAAACCCATAAACTTTTTTTTTTTTTTGCAAATAATAATTAACTTAAAATTTCATGGCTGCAACACATGCACAAGCAGTTGGTAAAGGACATGTTCACCATTGTGTTACATCACCTTTTCTTTTAACAACACTCAATAAACGTTTGGGAATTGAGGAAACTAATTGTTGAAGCTTTGAAAGTGGAATTATTTCCCATTCTTGTTTTATGTAGAGCTTCAGTTGTTCAACAGTCCGGGGTTTCCGCTGTCGTATTTTACGCTTCATAATGCGCCACACATTTTCCATGGGAGACAGGTCTGGACTGCAGGCAGGCCAGAAAGTACCCGCACTCTTTTTTTATGAAGCCACGCTGTTGTAACACTTGTCTTGCTGATATAAGCAGGGGCGTCCATGATAACGTTGCTTGGATGACAACATATGTTGTTCCAAAACCTGTATGGACCTTTCAGCATTAATGGTGCCTTCACAGATGTGTAAGTTACCCATGCCTTGGGCACTAATACACCCCCATACCAATACAGATGCTGGCTTTGGAACTTTGCGCCTATAACAATCCCAATGGTTATTTTCTTCTTTGTTCTGGAGGACACCACATCCTCTGTTTCCAAATATAATTTGAAATGTTGACTCGTCAGACCACAGAACACTTTTCCACTTTGCATCAGTCCATCGTAGATGATCTCGGGCCCAGCCAAGCCGGCGGCGTTTCTGGGTGTTGTTGATAAATGGGTTTTGCTTTGCATAGTAGAGTTTTAACTTACACTTACAGATGTAGCGACCAACTGTAGTTACTGACAGTGGTTTTATGAAGTGTTCCTGAGTCCATGTGGTGATATCCTTTACACACCGACGTCGGTTTTTGATGCAGTATCGCCTGAGGGATCAAAAGTCTGTAATATCATGGCTTACGTGCAGTGATTTCTCCAGATTCTCTGAACTTTTTGATGATTTTAAGGACCGTAGATGGTAAAATCCCTAAATTTCTTGCAATAGCTCGTTGAGAAATGTTGTTCTAAAACTGTTCGACAATTTGCTTACAAAGTGGTGACTCTCACCCCATCCTTGTTTGTGAATTACTTAGCATTTCATGGAAGATACTTTTATACCCAATCATGGCACCCAACTGTTCCCAATTAGCCTGCACACTTGTGTGATGTTCCATATAAGTGTTTGATGAGCATTTCTCAACTTTATCGGTGTTTATTGCCGCCTTTCTCAACTTCTTTGTCACGTATTGCTGGCATCAAATTCTAAAGGTAATGATTATTTGCAAAAAAAATGTTTTTATCAGTTTGAACATCAAATATGTTGTCTTTGTAGCATATTCAACTGAATATGGGTTGAAAATGATTTGCACATCATTGTATTCTGTTTATATTTACAGCTAACACAATTTCCCAACTCATATGGAAACAGGGTTTGTAGATTAATCATATGTAAGAGAGTGGAAAACACTAAAATAATCTAAATAGCCATTTTAATATCTCTCTGTTTGAGCAAATGATATTTCTTTCTGGGTCTGTGAAGGGCATTTGTCAAAGCTGTACTAACCTTTACAGTGTTCAGCCACTGGTGGTAGGATTTGTCACTTCCTGTGGAGAGAATTATTAGGTATTTTTGGTGGACATGATGAACAGTTCCAAATAGTAATAATTAAAAGGAGCCATATGTTGTAATGTGGCCATACATGGTACTGCAATCACGGTCAAAATTATGTAGTCCCTCCCACTTTTCATGACTGAGGTTGCCAGATACGCAGCCAAATCCGAATCCTATTCCAAGGAACTTCAAATGGCAATCGACGAGTCCTACGCTGTAGTTTTCTCTTGTTTATGCTTCTTGCAAGATGGTTTTCTAAATAATTATGCCACATTTTACTAATGTCAATTAGCCAAATATATTTGTAAAGTTGGGAGTTGGGACAGATTGTTGGCATTACCCTCCTAAAATGACCACCATGGAAATAATTATATATGATAATATATAGTATATTATATATTGCATAGGACTACTTTAATGGCAAGCCAAGGCCAACAGTAAAATTACTGCCACATTTCGTTCAGCATAACTCCTTGTTGCATCCAACCTTACACTGCATTCTCTTCCATGTACACAAATCACCATCTTTCTGAGCAGAGTGGGATTTTATGAGCCAATCCACGTAACACATAAATCATATAGCCTACTACCATGTCAATACACAAAGTAGAAAATTGTTACATCTAATGCATTATATTGTGACAAGCAAATAGCACCCCATATGTGCCTGATGCACATACAGTACCAGAAACCAAACTTAGCCGCGCTATTGTTTAAACTCATTTCTTCAGCGTATCAGGATATTGAGAACAAAATAGGCACTGACACTACCCATATCCACATAGGTTTTATTTGTTGAAAATATATTTTGCCTTGTCAGTTGGATGACACATCGACATCCAGGCTAACAGGCATATATTTCCTCTGTTAGCATATATGTCGATGTGTCATTGACCGGGCTAGCATGCTATGCCTGCTCAGTGGTCTTGTGGTTAGAGTGTCCGCCCTGAGATCAGTACGTTGTGAGTTCAAACCCCGGCCGAGTCATATCAAAGACTATAAAAATGGGACCCATTATCTCCCTGCTTGGCACTCAGTATCAAGGGTTGGAATTTAATCACCAAAATGATTCCCGAGCGCAGACACCGCTGCTGCTAACAGCTCCTCTCACCCCTCAGGGGGTGGAACAAGGAGATGGGTCAAATGCAGAGGGTAATTTCACCACACGTAGTGTGTGTCTGTCACTATCAGTGGTACTTTAAGCATTACACTAGGAGCTAAGCACCATCACATTAAGCATTCGTTTCACGGACATAATAGTTCTGTTAGACAAGATCATGGACTGTATTTTACATACGAAATGTCCATTTCCATTTATTACAAGTAATAAGAAAACGTAAAAGCCTGACTTACAGTACCTACCAAGGAGGAAATTAGCAAATTTGGCGTCAGATGAAAAAAATTATCCGCCTTTAATCGTCTCCATCTTTCAAAGGCATTCTCGATACAAATCCTGATTTTGTTCCTGGCTTTTTCAAGAATAAATTGAGAATCGTAACGACGCCTTTTAGATTTACTAAGGTCCAACATGTTTAGTAACTTAACCAGTGGCAGTAGCAAGACAAAGGTGGCGGTGTGCAACTGGCAACCTGAATGTAACAAACTGACAGACATTCTATTTGGTCAAACTGTGCAGGGCTGGGCATCAAATTGAAAACAAGGTTTCGGGGCTGTATATCTAATTTACGTAATCCATAGCCATAATAATAGTCATATGTTTAATGCGCCGGCAATCAATCAATCGGTGCGGCTTCATAGCTTACCAAAGTTGTACTAAAACATTTTGATAGATTTTTGAGCGCCGTGTGTAATGTTCTATGTTTTCAATGGAACATTTAAAAATGTTGGTGTTGTTAACTTGAGACATATTGCCATCATGGAATAACCTACACTTATCTCTTATGTTTGACTGCCATCTATTGGTCATAATTATCATTACACCATGTACCAAATAAAATAGCTTCGAGGTGGGTAAACTCAACCAAAATTATTCCTTACATTAGGCGCACCAGGTTATAAGGCACACTGTCGAGTTTTAAAAAAAACAACAAAGATTTTAAGTGCGCTTTATAGTCCGGAAAACACCGTACTTTAATCCTAAATAAAAATAGGCTAAAATCCAAAATCTATGATGCCACGCTAAAAAAAACACCAGACAGGCACACTTAGATACATTTTCTCATATTTCATTTCCAAAATATTTAGTCTTTACTTCTGCTCCATCCCACAGCTTCATGTATGAATCCATATGGTTGTTTTGGCTTTTGTCAAACATCATTTCGCATATGCCGTTTACTGGAAGACAAATGACAGTGAAAGTTTTTTAAAGTGCTCAGCACATTTTTCTGCAATTTGGCTGGCTGGGAACATGGCGGCGAAAAGACGACTGTCCTCTGATGACTTGAATTAGTAGTATAAAAATATGCATTTTAATGCCCAAAGTATCTTGGCATTGAGGACTTCATTTTTTGCAGAAACGTCCAAAGTTGTCTGCTTTGTTGCTCTGCAAAATGCAGTAATGTTGCTGGCTCTCCTCAGAGCTAGAGCGTTCATAAACTTCCGCTGCTAGCAACTGTGGCTACAGTTTTGTGCTTTTTCCTTTTCAACGACTAGTGCCTCGCCCATATTTGAAATGTAAAATGTTTTACAGCAGAGATTGCCTTTACTACATCTTGGTTCAATATGTTTTCCCAGCCACAGTTTTAATTCATTTAAATGTTTTCCATCCATCCATCCATCCATCCACTTCCTACCGCTTGTCCGTCTTGGGGTTTTTCAGTTATCATAAAAAAACAAAAAAAACATGCATATTGAAGCAGCACTTCGCTGGCATGTTTGCATTGTCAGTACTATGGATGGGTATCATGGCCAATTTCCCAAATCAATTCAATTTCGATTCATAAGGTTCTAAATCTATTAATCATTAAGAATAAGGATTATATTATCTTATATTGTATTAAAAATGTCTCAAATCTATTACAAATGTGTTGTGTTTCTCCACAGCCTCAGAAAGGGGAAGCAGTGTACTGTCAACAGCGTGTATGGTGAGGATGGTGTGCTGCTGACTTAGACTGCGGATGTTGTGGATAGGTGGAGTGAATTCTTCGAAGATCTCCTCAATCCGACCAACACGTCTTCCAATAAGGAAGCAGTGCCTGAGGAATCTGTGGTGGGCTCTCCTATTTCTAAGGCTGAGGTTGCCGAGGTAGTAAAAAAGCTCCACGGTGGCATGAGATCCTTAAGGCTTTGGATGCTGCGGGGCTGTCTTGGTTGACAAGACTTTGCAGCATTGCGTGGACATCGGGGAAGGTACCTCTGGATTAAGAAGGGGAATCGGAGGGTGTGTTCCAACTATTGTGGACACTCCTCATCTACATTCCTCAGCCTTACCGGTAAGGTCTATTTAGGTGTACTGGATAGGAGGCTACGCTGGAACCTCGGAGCAGTGCGGTTTTCTTCTTGGTCGTGGAACTGTGGACCAGAGCCATATTCTCGGCAGGGTCGTTGATGGTGCATGGGATATTGCCCAACCAGTCTACACGTGCTGATTGTCGTGGTCCGCTCCCTGCATGATCAATGTCAGAGCTTGGTCCGCATTGTCGGCTGTAAGTCTGACCCATTTTCAGTGAGGGTTGGACTCCGCCAGGGCTGCCCATTGTCATTGATTCTGTTCATACCTTTTATGGACATAATTCCTTGGTGCAGTCAGGGCCTTGAGAGGATCCGGTTTGGTGGCTGCAGGATTTGGTCTCTGCTTTTTACAGATGATGTGGTTCTGATGGCTTCATCTGGCCAGGATCTTCTGCTCTCATTGGATAGGTTCAAAGCCGAGTTTAAAGCGACTGGGATGAGAATCAGAACCTCCATGGTTCTCACCTGAAAAAGGGTGGAGTGCTATCTCCAGGTTGGGGAAGAGATCTTGCCCCAAATGGAGGAATTCAAATACCTTGGAGTCTTGTTCACGAGTGAGGGAAGAGTGAATCGTAAGATCGACAAACAAATCGGTGCAATGTCTTCAGTAATGCGGACACTGTATCGATGTGATGAAGAAAGAGCTCAGCCGGAAGGCAAAGTTTTCAATTTACCGGTCGATCTACTTTCCCATCCTCAACTATGGTTGTGACTTTTGGGTTATGATCCAAAGGATAAGATCACGGGTACAAGCGGCCGAAATGAGTTTCCTTCGTCGGGTGGCGAGTCTCTCCCTTAGAGATGGGGTGACAAGCTCTGTCATCCTGGAGGGGCTCAAAGCAAAGCCGCTGGTTCTCCACATCGAGAGGAGCAAGATGAATCGGTTCGGGCATTTTGTCAGGATGCCCCCCGGACACCTTCCTGGGGAGGTGTTTAGGGCATGTGCGACCGGTAGGAGGCCACGGGGAAAACCCGTTTGGAAGATTATGTGTCCTGGCTGGCATGGGAACACCTCGGAATCCCCCGGGGAGAAGCTGGACGAAGTGGCTGGGGAGAGGGAGGTCTGGGCTTCTTTGCTTTGGCTGCTGCCACCGTGACCCGACCTCAGATAAGCGGAAGAAAATGGATGAATGAATGGAATTATTAGAAAATTTCAATTCCGGAAGTAATTGCGTGGGAATGCCTTATGTGAGCAATTCGCCGAACTGCCAATACGCGTGAGTGGAACTGAAGTGCTTGAATGTCCAGGGTGAGTGGAGTGTGTGGATGTCGGAACGGTTCGAATCACTTAAGAAATGTGGGATATGGAGAGGTTTGTATATTGCCAATACATTTTCAATGGAGGGATATTCCCGGTAATTCCTGGTAATCAGGGATTTTTTGGAACCGGGAAACATGCTGGCTTGGATGTCCAGGGTGAGTGGAGTGTGTGGATGCTGGAACGGTTCAAATCTGATGGGAAGTGTGGGATATGCGGCCAATTGTATATTTCCCGTCCATTGTTAATAGGGAGAAAATCACCGGAAATTCCGGGAAAAACAGGAATTTGGTAGAGGGAATATATGTTTTGTGTTTGATATATGGGAAAAGTCGTGTGTTTGGATGGTTGAAAGGTTGGAATCGGTATAAAAATGCGAAACATTTTGAGAATTCAGGGCATTGTAGAACTAGGAATATGTATAGTCATTTGACTGTGAATTTCCTCGACATTTTGGGAATTTCTGGAAAACCAGGAATTTTTAAAAATATAGATATTAACACAATTGCCTTAGATGATATGAATGGGTTGGTGTTGGCGTAAAAGTTTGAATTGGAATTGGAATGGTCAAAAACGGTTGGAAAATGTGGACTGTAAAAACTTTTCAGGCAGAAGTGAAAATAGGAATTTGGAAAACCAGGAATTCTCAGAATTCCTGGAATTTATCTGAACTTGGAAAACGGTAGTTTGATTATACTAGGTGAGTTGTTTGTGTGGATGGTGGAACAGTTCGAATCGGTTGAGAAATGTGTGCAAGTTTGAAAAATGGCCCATTCATTTTCAAAGGGCAAAATTACCCAGAAAACTGAGCATTCAGGGTTATGTAGAATATATGTATATTTTTTTTCTGGGGGAGCACACGATTCCCGGTCGAGCCAAACGTTTTCATATTTACAGTTCCGATCGGATGAAAAATCTGAGCTGTGGACCGTGCCAAAGTTTTTGGGGAGAATAATAAAAAATATATGTTTTTTTGGTGTAGAATCTTATACAGTATGTGTGGGCATTCAAACACACACTGTATGGAAGCTATTATTTTATGTTCAGCTAGACCCTAAAGGTCCTGAAGTAGATGCTGTTATCAGTCTGTCACCAGGCTGTTTAACAACAAAACTGTTGTGGCAAAATAAACACAGTTAACTTCTACTGCACAATAAAAGCTGCCAAACCGGATGTTCAAAATAACTACACAAAACAGTTGAGGACAACTGCAGATGATCAAGAGCATTTAATTAGCATCCAATTGTTTTTACTACTAAAACATACTGTATCTATAACTGCTATGGAAACACTCAGGCTGTTATTAGTTTTACAAACACTCCTTAATATTGCAATTTCATACCTGATGTGTTCATCAAATATTGATCCATTTTTAAGATCTGATAGAACAGAATGTTTTGTTGTAATATGTCTTAAAACCTTACTTTTGAAAAAAAGAGGTTTCTTTATTTGTCACAAAACTATAGATGGGAATCGAAAACCGGTAAATAGCTTGCCTTTCCCCCCCAAACTATTATCGTAACAATTCTGGCAAGAGGGAATGACGTCCTTACGTTTTTTTTCCCACCAGATTTTCACTATTCAAGAGATAAATTGCATGTTTTCCTCCCACCAGATTTTCACTAGTCAAGAGATAAATTGCATGTTTTCCTCTCACCAAATTTTCACTCAGTCATTTCCATCATAGTGATGAAACTCGAATTTTTTTAATATTGTGTAAAAGTCAATTCATGTCAGCAATTCAACTTTAAATATGAAATTAAAATGTGATATTAACTCATTACATGCAAAGTGAGATATGTCAAGTCTTTATTTATTATAATTTTGATGATTTGGCTAAAGGTTTGACATATCTTATTATGTATATTAAGGCCAAGTTGAGTTAATATCCAATGCAACTAAATGTTGTATTGATTTGTAATTTCCACACGTTTTATTTTGTTAAATTCTACAGAATAATATTTATTTCTTATATTTTTGTAAGTATTTTTTTTCTACGTCATGTTAAGACCTCGCTTTGTATGGTCATATTACCTGTAAACTAAACAAAATTAAGGCAAATCCACGTTTTTTCTTCCCTTTTTTCCAAATATGAAAATAACTGATGAAAAACCAAATCTTTAAGCATAATTGAAAGTGGAATCAGAACCAGAAAAAAATTATGAATTACCATCTCTACACATGACTGTATGTCCACTGTATCCATTCTACAGTAAATGTCCAATTAAGAGTCTAAAGCATCACATTTTGAAGAATGACTAAATCTAGCTCACCTGCATATTCGCCTTTGTTGATCTCCTCCTCAAATAAGTCACTGAAACCTTCTCCGGCGTTTAAGCGGTCCAAACGGCCATCAATGAACTGGAGTTCCAAAACAATACATGCATTAGAATAGCTTCTTATTTGGAATGTGACAATGTTCAAATGCAGGTGCTTTCACTATGTTTGGCTCCCAGACAGAATGCAGTGGAAAAAACATGTGGATCGATGTCCTTTAGATGATGGTATGATCTAAGGGAAGGTTTAAGGCTACATAATGACCAACATGGTGGTCCTCCAGTATTTTTACGAGGTTCTGCCTTACCGAGTTTTATGGTTACGACACAATCCCAAAAAATATTGATACTGTACCGTGCAAAAAGTAAATAAAATAAATAGATACATGCGTGTGGCAGAAGAATACATTGGTGAATGAACAAATTAGTTGTGCATCGCCACAATGAGGAAGGAGAACGTCACTCTTGTTCTTTCTCATTGAATTTTAAACTCCCATGATGTCTCTCAAGTGTGATGCAGACTCTTCTGATTGAAGTGTGGCAAAGAAACAGAAAGTAAGGAGGGAAGTGAAATTAGACAGAGAGGAAATGTGGAAATCACGGGGGACGCATGCAGCACGGCGAGTTAGTTGCATGTTACGTAATTCATTCTAATTAACAATGCGAGAGAATTGGCTGAGCATGAAGAAGATGGAAAATACATCAATATCCGAACTCTATGTAAAAATCGGAAACGTGTTATCTTTAACTAAAGAGCAGGCTGCAGCTCACACTTCCTCATACTTTCTGTAACATTGAAGGAGAAATGATACTGAGACGGCTTGAAAAATGTCGCAGCTATAAGCGGCGCGAAGGAGCTCAGCATTGTATTTATTTTCATTAATGCAACTTTTAAAGAGTTCCTTACAAGGATGCCTTATAGCGGGGGTTTCCAAACTACTTCCCAAGTGTGGCCCGCCAGCCTCTTCAATTTGACCCAGGAGACATCATAATTCTTAAAGAGCAAGGAGTGTCTAAATGCTACATGTTTGCTGCCATCTTGTGAACAAGGTGAGTAAATCAGATCAAAGATCCTTAAAAGTACTTTAAAACAATAGTTCATCATTTACTTATATGACACAATCAAAACAACTTTCCCCAGTCATGATGCAATGCAAACTCAAAAAACAAAAAATGCAACTAACAAAAAGGTCAACAAACTTAAACAGAAACTGCTCACTGAACATTGTGGATATTATAAAACACTTTCAAACATTTTCAGTGTCTGTTTTAATGCTCACTCCTAACTTTGTTGGACAATATAACATTTTGGTTGTAGTGGGAGGGCACTGTGAATTTCCTGCACTGATTGGTTAAAATACTCAGAAGGATTGACAAGCTGTAAGCACATATGCACCTTCCAGTGTGCAACCACAGAGATTGTATTTCACCTTTCTATAACTATTTTATATGTACTCCATGAGTTATGTGCACATTGTGACTGACTTAGGTGATAATTTATGTAAATTAAAAAAATAATGGTATTAAATTTATATAATGATAGATCAACTTAATCGACTTAATCCATAGCAACCCTCAGGTTAACAAGATTTTTTTTTTTAATGTAATCGTTTGACTTCCTACTTTTTACATAAAGTTTAAATGTATTATTATTTATATACTTAGTGATTGTATGTATTTTATTTTGGTACAGTCCAGCCACTGAAACTTCACTTGCCAAGGAAAAAGGGAAGTGAGTAGAGCGGCCGTGTCAGCAACTTCAGGATTCCAGGTTCGATTATCGCTACCGCCATTCTAGTCAATGCCGTTGTGTCCTTGGGAAAGACACTTTACCCACCTGCTTTCATTGTCACCCACACTGGTTTAAATGTAGCTTAAAAATGTAGGTAATGGGTTTCACTATATGTAAAGCGCTTTGAGTCTCTCGAGAAAAGCACAAGATAAATATAATTCACGACAATTCACTTTTTAGAATGCTTCCTTGAAAAAACATGACTATACAAATAATGTAAGATGAAGCTGAATATAAAAAATAGGCAAGCAAAATTTGCGAGTGTGCGGGTATTTACCTGTTTGAAAAGCTGCAAATGGATAGCATTCTGGAGGAACTCTCTCATGGCACTCAATCGATGATTTACAAAGGCCTCTTCATTGAATGTTATTGGCTCACCCTGACAATGCAGAAAAAACATCAGGAGATTGGCTATAGACAAGGTAACCAGAGATGCTATAACATCAGGACCATTGTTTACCTGTAAAACAGAATATCTAAATTCTAATCACTGAAAAAATGTTCATTACACCATGTGCATTTTTACATGACTTTAGAGAAAGACTGAATACAGACAAATACAGACTTCAAAACTGTCGACAACCTTATGCTTATTATCACGTTTTAGGTTCATGATCAAAAATAACGGACACGTTTTGCTGAGTCTAATGACTATGTTGTAAAGGTGTAAATCAGGTGAATATGAGCCATAAAAAGTGAATTAAACATCCGTCGTCGTTCACGGAACGTAAATTAAGTATTGGTGACAGCTTTGAATGCCTTTTTAAAGTGATTTAGAGGTAGAATTGATTGCTCCCATTACCAATAACGAGTCGATTTTTACATGTTAGAATGCAAACATAAAAAAAACCTTTTTGTTTTCTTGTCTCTCATAATGATTGTGAACACTAGGCAACATTCCCAAAAATGGAAAGTTCCCCTTTAAAGACTAAGAAACAATTTAATTTCTCATTCTGGATCGAAGCTTCTGGTCCATAGTGTGACTGAAAATAAAGAAAAACTATTTCATTGGAGGAAATCGCTGTCTTTGTATTATTGGTCACCCTTCACTGTCTAACTGAGGCTCAGCCCTGCAGACAGTATCGTTTGTTAAGGACAACCTGTAGTTAGCACAGAAGTCCAATAACAATACGGCCCTGGTTGAGATCACAGAGGCATTTTCTTCCAAAGACTGTGGTGACCAAACATGGGCATTAGCGTCTCCCAGTAGTACCTCAACGTCCCCATTTGGGATGCTTTCCCTTCTAATTACCAGCCAAATTAAGTCAATAACGTCAGCAGCTTTGTACCACCTAAAAACATTCCCATAATTAAATGAATAATGTTTAACGTAGGCCTAGAAAAATCTAATCCACGCCTTTGTCTTCAGCAGGTTAAGATTACTGTAATGAGCTTCTCACTGGCCTCTCTAAACAAGCTGTGACCCTGGATTTCCACTGGATGTGTAAAGGCAGCATTCCCAAAAATGGAAAGTTCCCCTTTAAAGACTAAGAAACAATTTAATTTCTCATTCTGGATTGAAGCTTCTGGTCCATAATGTGACTGAAAATAAAGAAAAACTATTTCATTGGAGGAAATCGCTGTCTTTGTATTATTGGTCACCCTTCACTGTCTAACTGAGGCTCAGCCCTGCAGACAGTATCGTTTGTTAAGGACAACCTGTAGTTAGCACAGAAGTCCAATAACAATACGGCCCTGGTTGAGATCACAGAGGCATTTTCTTCCAAAGACTGTGGTGACCAAACATGGGCATTAGCGTCTCCCAGTAGTACCTCAACGTCCCCATTTGGGATGCTTTCCCTTCTAATTACCAGCCAAATTAAGTCAATAACGTCAGCAGCTTTGTACCACCTAAAAACATTCCCATAATTAAATGAATAATGTTTAACGTAGGCCTAGAAAAATCTAATCCACGCCTTTGTCTTCAGCAGGTTAAGATTACTGTAATGAGCTTCTCACTGGCCTCTCTAAACAAGCTGTGACCCTGGATTTCCTCTGGATGTGTAAAGGCAGCAGAATGGCGCCGCCACGGTGGTGGACTATTTCCAATTTTATTCAAGTCAGCGTATAGTGCCAGCGAAATATATACGCACTATACGCAGAGCTTCTATATTTGCCGGTCGAACGCGGTGGTTCAGTTAAGCTAAAAGTTGCTTGTGTTGGACAAGAAGTCATGCACAAACACAATAGAAAATGATTTGGTTTACTTTCCAAATAAAATACTCTGCTTTCAAGGCAGATTGCATTTTACACTCTGAAACGTCCTAATGGGCGTAGACCAGCATGAAGTGTACTTGGCAAAAGGTTTTCAGACGTAATTTCCCCTCGACACAAATTGAAAACGACATGCTGACTTTGGAGGGCAAACATTAAAACAATCCTATCACAAGCATATCCTGGGATAGGAGGCCCGGGGAAACAGGGAAGTGGTTAGCGAGAGTTGAATGTTGTTTGCTACAAAAAATTAATGGTGTCGTTCTGCAAGGCAAAACTGTCGTCTTTTCCCCAAGTCAAGTCAGGCGCCTGTCTGTGGGTAATGATGGACGGCAAATCACGAGAAGTTCTGTGGTGTTGTTGTTTAGCAACCGTTTAGGGCAGGACCGAGTTTATTTGCTTCTGTTCCTACGGAAGAACAAAATAAACTGTTTGTGGTTCACTTAACTATAACGCCCATTATCACGTGATTATGCACAAATTTGCATGATTTCATGAAAGTCCACGCTATTTTGCTGCAGGGCAAGCTGCAACAAAATGGCAGTGGGGATTGCCAAATTGCGGATGGCGGCTTCGTTTTAGGGTAGCGCTGTTCCGTTGTCATTACGCATCCAGTGAAAATCCGGGGTAAAGTAGCTAAAGTACAATGCAGCTGCTCGAGTCCTGACTAGAAGCAGGACATAACATATTAGTCCAGTGCTGAGGTCAGTGGAATAATATGGCTCCCTGTTTCTCAGAAAATATGCAAAAGCCAAAACCAGTGGAGTTCGCAAGTTGTCTAATTTGTCAATGAAAACAGAATACAATTATTTGCAAATCCTTTACAACTTATGTTCAATTGAATGGACTGCATCCATCCATCCATCCATCATCTTCCGCTTATCCGAGGTCGGGTCGCGGGGGCAACAGCCTAAGCAGGGAAACCCAGACTTCCCTCTCCCCAGCCACTTCGTCTAGTTCTTCCCGGGGGATCCCGAGGCGTTCCCAGGCCAGCCGGGAGACATAGTCTTCCCAACGTGTCCTGGGTCTTCCCCGTGGCCTCCTACTGGTTGGACGTGCCCTAAACACCTCCCTAGGGAGGCGTTCGGGTGGCATCCTGACCAGATGCCCAAACCACCTCATCTGGCTCCTCTCGATGTGAAGGAGCAGCGGCTTTACTTTGAGTTCCTCCCGGATGGCAGAGCTTCTCACCCTATCTCTAAGGGAGAGCCCCGCCACACGGCGAAGGAAACTCATTTCGGCCGCTTGTACCCGTGATCTTATCCTTTCGGTCATGACCCAAAGCTCATGACCATAAGTGAGGATGGGAACGTAGATCAACCGGTAAATTGAGAGCTTTCCCTTCCGGCTCAGCTCCTTTTTCACCACAACGGACCGGTACAACGTCCGCATTACTGAAGACGCCGCACCGATCCGCCTGTCAATCTCACGATCCACTCTTCCCTCACTCGTGAACAAGACTCCTAGGTACTTGAACTTCTCCACTTGGGGCAGGGTCTCCTCCCCAACCCGGAGATGGCACTCCACCCTTTTCCGGGCGAGAACCATGGACTCGGACTTGGAGGTGCTGATTCTCATTCCGGTCGCTTCACACTCGGCTGCGAACCGATCCAGCGAGAGCTGGAGATCCCGGTCAGATGAAGCCATCAGGACCACATCATCTGCAAAAAGCAGAGACCTAATCCTGCGGTTACCAAACCGGAACCCCTCAACGCCTTGACTGCGCCTAGAAATTCTGTCCATAAAAGTTATGAACAGAATCGGTGACAAAGGACAGCCTTGGCGGAGTCCAACCCTCACTGGAAATGTGTTCGACTTACTGCCGGCAATGCGGACCAAGCTCTGGCACTGATCGTACAGGGAACGGACCGCCACAATAAGACAATCCGATACCCCATACTCTCTGAGCACTCCCCACAGGACTTCCCGAGGGACACGGTCGAATGCCTTCTCCAAGTCCACAAAGCACATGTAGACTGGTTGGGCAAACTCCCATGCACCCTCAAGAACCCTGCCGAGAGTATAGAGCTGGTCCACAGTTCCACGACCAGGACGAAAACCACACTGTTCCTCCTGAATCCGAGGTTCGACTATCCGACGTAGCCTCCTCTCCAGTACACCTGAATAAACCTTACCGGGAAGGCTGAGGAGTGTGATCCCACGATAGTTGGAACACACCCTCCGGTCCCCCTTCTTAAAGAGAGGAACCACCACCCCGGTCTGCCAATCCAGAGGTACCGCCCCCGATGTCCACGCGATGCTGCAAAGTCTTGTCAACCAAGACAGCCCCACAGCATCCAGAGCCTTAAGGAACTCCGGGCGGATCTCGTCCACCCCTGGGGCCTTGCCACCGAGGAGCTTTTTAACTACCTCAGCGACCTCAGCCCCAGAAATAGGAGAGTCCACCACAGATTCCCCAGGCACTGCTTCCTCATAGGAAGACGTGTTGGTGGGATTGAGGAGGTCTTCGAAGTATTCCTTCCACCTATCCACAACATCCGCAGTCGAGGTCAGCAGAACACCATCCGCACCATACACGGTGTTGATAGTGCACTGCTTCCCCTTCCTGAGGCGGCGGACTGTGGTCCAGAATCGCTTCGAAGCCGTCCGGAAGTCGTTTTCCATGGCTTCCCCGAACTCTTCCCATGTCCGAGTTTTTGCCTCCGCGACCGCTGAAGCTGCACACCGCTTGGCCTGTCGGTACCTGTCCACTGCCTCCGGAGTCCTATGAGCCAAAAGGACCCGATAGGACTCCTTCTTCAGCTTGACGGCATCCCTCACCGCTGGTGTCCACCAAGGGGTTTTAGGATTGCCGCCCCGACAGGCACCAACTACCTTGCGGCCACAGCTCCGATCTGCCGCCTCGACAATAGAGGTGCGGAACATGGTCCACTCGGACTCAATGTCCAGCACCTCCCTCGTGACATGTTCAAAGTTCTTCCGGAGGTGGGAATTGAAACTTTGTCTGACAGGAGACTCTGCTAGACGTTCCCAGCAGACCCTCACAATGCGTTTGGGCCTCCCAGGTCTGTCCGGCATCCTCCCCCACCATCGCAGCCAACTCACCACCAGGTGGTGATCGGTAGAAAGCTCCGCCCCTCTCTTCACCCGAGTGTCCATAACATGAGGCCGCAAATCCGATGACACAACTACGAAGTCGATCATGGAACTGCAGCCTAGGGTGTCCTGGTGCCAAGTGCACATATGGACACCCTTATGTTTGAACATGGTGTTTGTTATGGACAAACTGTGACTGCAACGACAAGATATTTAATGTTCGAACTGAGAAACTTTTTTGGAAATAATCATTAACTAAGAATTTAATGGCATCAACACGTTGCACAAAAGTTGGCACAGGGGTATTTTTTGCACTGTGTTACATGGCCTTTCCGTTTAACAACACTCAGTAAACGTTTGGGAACTGAGGAGACCCACTTTTGAAGCTTTTCAGGTGAAATTCTTTCCAATTCCTGCTTGATGCACACCTTATGTTGTTCAACAGACCGGGGTCTCCATTGTGGTGTTTTAGGCTTCATATTACGCCACACATTTTCAATGGGAGACAGGTCTGGACAACAGGCAGGCCAGTTTAGTACCCACACTCTTTTACTATGAAGTCACGCTGTTGTAACACGTAGCTTGGCATTGTCTTGCTGAAATAAGCAGAGGCGTGATATCGTTGCTTGGAAGGCAACATATGTTGCTCCAAAACCTGTATGTACCTTTCAGCATTAACGGTGCCTTCACAAATGTGTAAGTTACCCATGCCTTGGGCACTAATACACCCCCATACCATCACAGATGCTCAATTTTGAACTTTGTTTATAACAATCCGGATGGTTATTTTCCTCTCTGTTCCAGACGACACAAAGTCCACAGTTTCTAAAAATAATTCGAAATGTGGACTGGTCAGACCACAGAACACTTTTCCACTTTGCATCAGTCCATCTCAGATTAGCTCGGGCTCTCCAAAGCCGGTGGCGTTTCTGGATGTTGTTGATAAATGGCTTTAGAGTTTTAAATAACACTTACAGATGTAGCAACCAACTGTAGTTACTGACAACAGTTTTCTGAAGTGTTCCTGAGCCCATGTGGTTATAACCTTTACACACTGATGCCTGAGGGATCAAAGGTACGTAACATCATCGCTTACGTGCAGTGATTCTCTGAACCTTTTGATGATATTACGGACCGTAGATTGTGAAATCCCTAAATTCCTTGCAATAGCTCGTTGAGAACTGTTGTTCTTAAAGTGTTCGTCAATTTGCTCATGCATTTGTTCACAAAGTGGTGACCCTCGCCCCATCCTTGTTTGTGAATGACTGAGCATTTCATGGGAGCCGCTTCTATACCCAATCATGGTGCACACCTGTTCCCAATTAGCCTGTTCACCTGTGGGATGTTCCGAATAAGTGTTTGATGAGTTCTCCTCAACTTTCTCAGTCTTTTTTGCCACTTGTGCCTGCTTTTTTGAAACATGTTGCAGGCATCAAATTCCAAATGAGCTAATATTTGCAAAAAATAAAGTTTTCCAGTTCGAACGTTAAGTATCTTGTCATTGCAGTCTATTCAATTGAATATACCTGTAGGTTGAAAAGGATTTGCAAATCTTTGTATTCTGTTTTTATTTACAATTTACAAAACGTGCCAGCTCCACTGGTTTTGAGTTTTTTTTACTTTAAAACAGCTCTGCTTGAGTACAATTTCATGGTCTCTGACATATGAACTATCTTGGGTCCTAAAAACATTAGGGTGTGGTCTCTTGCTGGTGTCCAGAGTCAGGACGAAACACAGTAAGACTGCGTTTAAGTTTTATGCCCCTAAAATCTGGAATAGACTTCCAGGCCTCAATGTTCGCAATGTTTAAATCTAGGCTCAAAAATCTTATTTAATTGTGCAGATGTTGTGTTTTAATTTGTTTCTTGTGTTGAACAAAGAGAGCAGACTCCCAATACAAATGTATTGTGTGTTAAACATATAATTACCAATAAATCAGATTCTGATGACAACTGAAATACATTGTTTCTACACTCTTTGATTTTATTTGAATTCCGACTGTTTTAGAATAATTGTATTTATTTTTTTTGTATTTTTATGTAAAGCACTTTAATTGCCTTGTGTACAAACCATGTTCTATAATACACTTGCCTCGCCATATCTTATTATTCTGAGCAGATTGGCGTATGTGCACAAACATTGACAACCTTTTCCTCTACCCAAAGGCACAAGAAAGTGACACTTGTTTACCAGGGATGATCCATATGCACTGAGCCAGAGGGGTCAATGATACAACTCTCCTCTGCAGAAAGTCCCAACAATAGTCACATACACACCAGGTGTGGAGAAATTATCCTCTGCATTTGACCTATCCCCATGTTCAACCCCTGGGAGGTGAGGGAAGCAGTGAGCAACAGCGGTGGCTGCACTCAAAAATCAGTTTGGGGATTTAAACCCCAATTCCAACCCTTGATGTTGAGTGACAAGCAGGGAGGCAGTGGGTCCCTTTTTATAGTCTTTGGTATGTCTTGGTCTGGGTTTGGACCTACAACTTTCCAGTCTCAGAGCGGACACTCTAACCACAAGGCCAGTGAGCAGGACTTTAGACCCTCTGAAAGAGTTTGGTTCCAGAGCTAGAATTGTAGATTGAGAATGTTGTTAAGTTGGACCTTCTCTCTCTAGGCAACTTCATTGTGTGCTACTTCCAACCTTAATAAACATTTCAACACAAAATTGATCTTAACAATTAAAAAGTTCTTGCTGTGAGGACATCTATCAATATGGCGCAGAGGTTTGTTTAAGTCTGCAAAGGCCTTCAGGCATTATTCTTCACAACAACACAAAACTCTTGTTCAACTCTTGTTAAACGTGTTATATGCAGTGTGCAATACAATCTTCTTACCGACTCAATTCGCAGAGCATTTCTGTAGCTGCCAAACAAAGATGCTTGACTCTTGAGGAAAGCTTGAGCCATACCATCCCCTGGAGTTGTTGAGAACTTTTTCAAACGACTTTTCAGAGATGAGACCTAATTAAAAAACATAACAGGACAATAATGTTTAGTGACTAAAGCACTGACATAAACATGACATCTATTAAATATTCAATAAATAAATTAATATAACATTGATCTATTAGATATCTAAAATACCAGGAATTAATTACTTTACCGGAGTCTGACTGAGGAGGTTATAAAGCTGTGAATTGCTTTCTTAAGTCTGAGTAATAGTGCATGTACAGTCGTGCTCATAAGTATACATACCCTGGGAGAATTCATAATTTCTTGGACTTTCTTTAGAGAATATGAATGATAACACAAAAACCTTTCTTCCACTCATGCTTAATGGTTGTGTGAAGCTATTTATTGGCAAACATCTGTGTTTACTATTTTTAAATCAAAATGACAAAAGAAAGTACCCAAATGAATGGCCGAGACGCCAGAAGAAAGCCCATCCATCCATCCATCCATCATCTTCCGCTTATCCGAGGTCGGGTCGCGGGGGCAGCAGCCTAAGCAGGGAAGCCCAGACTTCCCTATCTCCAGCCACTTCGTCTAGCTCTTCCCGGGGGATCCCGAGGCGTTCCCAGGCCAGCCGGGAGACATAGTCTTTCCAACGTGTCCTGGGTCTTCCCCGTGGCCTCCTACCAGCTGGACGTGCCCTAAACACATCCCTAGGGAGGCGTTCGGGTGGCATCCTGACCAGATGCCCGAACCACCTCATCTGGCTCCTCTCGATGTGGAGGAGCAGCGGCTTTACGTTGAGCTCCTCCCGGATGGCAGAGCTTCTCACCCTCTCTCTAAGGGAGAGCCCCGCCACCCGGCGGAGGAAACTCATTTCGGCCGCTTGTACCCGTGATCTTATCCTTTCGGTCATGACCCAGAGCTCATGACCATAGGTGAGGATGGGAACGTAGATCGACCGGTAAATTGAGAGCTTTGCCTTCCGGCTCAGCTCCTTCTTCACCACAACGGATCGATACAACGTCCGCATTACTGAAGACGCCGCACCGATCCGCCTGTCGATCTCACGATCCACTCTTCCCCCACTCGTGAACAAGACTCCTAGGTACTTGAACTCCTCCACTTGGGGCAGGGTCTCCTCCCCAACCCGGAGATGGCACTCCACCCTTTTCCGGGCGAGAACCATGGACTCGGACTTGGAGGTGCTGATTCTCATTCCGGTCGCTTCACACTCGGCTGCGAACCGATCCAGTGAGAGCTGAAGATCCCGGCCAGATGAAGCCATCAGGACTACATCATCTGCAAAAAGCAGAGACCTAATCCCGTGGCCACCAAACCGGAACCCCTCAACGCCTTGACTGCGCCTAGAAATTCTGTCCATAAAAGTTATGAACAGAATCGGTGACAAAGGACAGCCTTGGCGGAGTCCAATCTTCACTGGAAACGTGTCCGACTTACTGCCAGCAATGCGGACCAAGCTCTGACACTGATCATACAGGGATCGGACCGCCACAATAAGACATTCCGATACCCCATACTCTCTGAGCACTCCCCACAGGACTTCCCGAGGGACACGGTCGAATGCCTTCTCCAAGTCCACAAAGCACATGTAGACTGGTTGGGCAAACTCCCATGCACCCTCAAGAACCCTGCCGAGAGTATAGAGCTGGTCCACAGTTCCACGACCAGGACGAAAACCACACTGTTCCTCCTGAATCCGAGGTTCGACTATCCGGCGAAGCCTCCTCTCCAGTACACCTGAATAAACCTTACCGGGAAGGCTGAGGAGTGTGATCCCACGATAGTTGGAACACACCCTCCGGTCCCCCTTCTTAAAGAGAGGGACCACCACCCCGGTCTGCCAATCCAGAGGTACCGCCCCCGATGTCCACGCGATGCTGCAGAGTCTTGTCAACCAAGACAGCCCCACAGCATCCAGAGCCTTAAGGAACTCCGGGCGGATCTCATCCACCCCCGGGGCCTTGCCGCCGAGGAGCTTTTTAACTACCTCAGCGACCTCAGCCCCAGAAATAGGAGAGTCCACTACAGATTCCCCAGGCACCGCTTCCTCAAAGAAAGACGTGTTGGTGGGATTGAGGAGGTCTTCGAAGTATTCCCTCCACCGATCCACAACATCCGCAGTCGAAGTCAGCAGAACACCATCCGCACCATACACGGTGTTGATAGTGCACTGCTTCCCCTTCCTGAGGCGCCGTATGGTGGTCCAGAATCGTTTCGAAGCCGTCCGGAAGTCGTTTTCCATGGCTTCCCCGAACTCTTCCCATGTCCGAGTTTTTGCCTCCGCGACCGCTAAAGCTGCACACCGCTTGGCCCGTCGGTACCCGTCCACTGCCTCCGGAGTCCTATGAGCCAAAAGAACCCGATAGGACTCCTTCTTCAGCTTGACGGCATCCCTCACTGCTGGTGTCCACCAACGGGTTCTGGGATTACCGCCACGACAGGCACCAACAACCTTGCGGCCACAGCTCCAATCAGCCGCCTCGACAATAGAGGTTCGGAACATGGTCCACTCGGACTCAATGTCCCGCACCTCCCTCGTGACATGTTCAAAGTTCTCCCGGAGGTGTGAATTGAAACTCTCTCTGACAGGAGACTCTGCCAGACGTTCCCAGCAGACCCTCACAATGCGCTTGGGCCTGCCAGGTCTGTCCGGCATCCTTCCCCACCATCGCAGCCAACTCACCACCAGGTGGTGATCGGTAGAAAGCTCCGCCCCTCTCTTCACCCGAGTGTCCAAAACATAAGGCCGCAAATCCGATGACACAACTACAAAGTCGATCATGGAACTGCGGCCTAGGGTGTCCTGGTGCCAAGTGCACATATGGACACCCTTATGTTTGAACATGGTGTTTGTTATCGACAAACTGTGACGAGCACAAAAGTCCAATAACAAAACACCACTCGGGTTTAGATCCGGGCGACCATTCTTCCCAATCACGCCTCTCCAGGTTTCACTGTCGTTGCCAACATGAGCGTTGAAGTCTCCCAGTAGGACAAGGGAATCACCCGGAGGAGCACTTTCCAGTACTCCCTCGAGTGTACCCAAAAAGGGTGGGTATTCTGAACTGCTGTTTGGTGCGTAAGCACAAACAACAGTCAGGACCCGTCCGCCCACCCGAAGGCGAAGGGAAGCTACCCTCTCGTCCACTGGGTTGAACTCAAACGTACAGGCTTTGAGCCGGGGGGCAACCAGAATTGCCACCCCAGCCCGTCGCCTCTCACTGCCGGCAACGCCAGAGTGGAAGAGGGTCCAGTCCCTCTCGAGAGAACTGGTTCCAGAGCCCTTGCTGTGCGTCGAGGTGAGTCCGACTATATCCAGCCGGAACTTCTCTACCTCGCGCACTAGCTCAGGCTCCTTCCCCCCCAGTGACGTGACGTTCCACGTCCCAAGAGCTAGCTTCTGTAGCCGAGGATCGGACCGCCAAGTGCCCTCCCTTCGGCTGCCGCCCAGCTCACAATGCACCCGACCTCTATGGCCCCTCCTATGAGTGGTGAGCCCATTGGAGGGATGACCCACGTTGCCTCTTCGGGCTGTGCCCGGCCGGGCCCCATGGGAACAGGCCCGACCACCAGGCGCTCGCCATCGTGCCCCAACTCCGGGCCTGGCTCCAGAGCGGGGCCCCGGTGACCCACGTCCGGGCGAGGGAAATCTGGGTTCATTTCGTTGTAATTCCATAGAAGTCTTTGAGCTGCTCTTTGTCTGATCACTCACCTAGGACCTGTTTGTCTTGGGAGACCCTACCAGGGGGCATGAAAACCCCCAGACAACATAGCTCCTAGGATCATTGGGACACGCAAACTCCTCTACCACGGTAAGGTAGCAGCTCAGAGAGGAGGCCAGAAGAAAGCCATTTATGCGCAAATGTCACAAAGTATCCTGCATACATTATGCCAAACAGCACAGAGACAGGCCTCAAAACTTCTGGAACAAACTAATTTGGAAAGTGATGGCTTTCTTCTGGCGATTCGACCATGCAGCCCATTTTTCTTCAAGTGCCTCCTAAATTGTGCATCTTGAAACAGCCACACCACAATTTTTCACAGAGTCCTGTATTTCAGCTGAAGTTATTGTGGATTTTTCTCTGCATCTCGAACAATTTTCCTGGCAGTTGAGGATGAAATCTTTGCTGCTCTACCTGAATCCCTAATTTTTCCACTTCTTAATCAGCGTTTGAACACTGCTGATTGGCATTCTCAATTCTTTGGATATCATTTTATACACCTTTCCTGTTTTATGCAGTTCAATTACTATTTCTTGCAGATCCTTTGACAATTATTTTACCTTTACCATGACTCAGAATCCAGAAACATCTGTGCAGCACTGGATGAAAGATGCAATGGTCTGTCAGAAGACCAGAAACTCACTGACCTTTTATACACACACATTAATTACAAACATGTCACAGGTGAGGATTGGAACCTTGATTAGCCATTCAAACCTGTTTGTGTCAACTTTTGTGCATGTTATCAGATCAAAGTCACTGCGGTAAGTAAACTTTTGATCAGGGTCATTTGGGTACTTTCTTTTGTAATTTGGTTTTAAAAAGAGTAAACACAGTTGTTTGCCAATAAATAGCTTCACACAACCATTAAGCATCAATCAATCAATGTTTATTTATATAGCCCTAAATCATAAGTGTTTCAAAGGGCTGCACAAACCACAACGACATCCTCGGTACAGAGCCCACATAAGGGCAAGGAAAAACTCACACCCAGTGGGACGTCGATGACAGTGACAATGATGACTATGAGAAACCTTGGAGAGGACCGCATATGTTGTAACATTTCTTCTAATGTTATTTCATCAAAAAGAGAGAAACTATTTTGGAGGGCATTATCTGCCGTATATACAGTCGTATCTGTGTTAATAGAATTGTAGCTGGGACGTATTGTCTTTAATCTCCTTTCTAATGAGTTCAACTTTCTTATTAAAGAAATTCATAAAGTCATCTGTGGTGCTACTGAAAGGAGTCCCTTGTTGGGTTAGCGATGCTACTGTACTAAACAAAAAATTTGGATCGTTTTTATTAAGGTGGATGAGATTTGAGTAATATTTAGCTTTAGCTAAGGTAAGCATGCGTTTATATGTTATTAAATCATCACTCCATGCTTGATGGAAAACATCAAGTTTAGTCACACGCCATATGCGTTCCAGCTTTCTACATAATTTATGAGCTCTAGTTTGTTCTGTAAACCATGGGGTACGCTTTTTGGAGCCTTTTTTAAATTCAGCGGTGCTATACTGTCAATGGTTTCGCGCAGGGCGTGTCAAAGTTGTTAGTGAGGTTATCAATACAGCCCACATAATTTGGGAATGACGCCATTACCAAGGGCAGTAGGCCAGCAAGATTTGTCGTTGTGGCAGCATTAATGTTGCGGCTGCTATAGCAGTTATTAATATTATTAGCTTGCCGAACATGAGTCTGAACTTCGAATTTTATAAGGTAATGATCGGACATTACTTTAGTCTATCATAACTTTGGAAACGGTGATACCCCTGACAAGCACTAGGTCTATCGTATTACCGTTGCGATGCGTGGGTTCATTTACTTTTTGTGTAAGACCACAGCTATCAATTATAGTCTGGAGCGCCACGCATGGTGGGTCCGATGGGGTATTCATATGGATATTAAAGTCCCCCATTATAATTTTATTATCGGCGTGCGTCACTAGATCAGCAACGAACTCTGAGAATTCACTGATAAAGTCCGAATAGGGCCCGGGGGGGCGGTAGATAACAGCCAGGTATAGAGGCAGCGGTGTGACAAACCTCATAGTAAGCAACTTAAACAATTTATATTTATTATTTAGGTTAGGACTAAGGTTAACGTTTTTGTTGTATATTAGTGCGACCCCCCACCCCTTTTAAGGGGACGGGCAATATGTGCATTCGTATAGTTAGGAAGAGATGCCTCATTTAGCGCAAAAAAATTGTCTGGTTTAAGCCAGGTTTCGCTGAGACCGATGACGTTAAGATTGTTGTCTCTAATGACCTCATTAACTAATAACGTTTTGGGAGACAATGATCTTATGTTTAAAAAGCCCATATTAAAGGTAGTGGGCTGTTTTAAGGAGTTTATGATCAAATTATCCGTAGTAGCAATATTAATAATGTTGCGTTTATTATGCGTAGTGCAATTAAAATAATTACGACCATATCTAGGAATTGATATTAATTGATAAGCATGAATGGAAGAAAGGTTTTTGTGTTATCATTCATATTCTCTGAAGAATGGCCAAGAAATCATAAATTCTCCCAGGGTATGTAAACTTATGAGCACAACTGTATCTGCATGCTGAGAGGAGTTTGTGTGTACTGTCAGTGGCTATCTGCAGACGTAAGATCTGATTCCTTTGTTGAAGTTGGATGAGAGTGGTTTCTGTTCTTGGCTGATAATTTCTTATACTGAGCTTGATGATCCTACTGAGTTTGTTTCTTAAAAGGTGTTGAGTGATCCATACCATTTTATGTTGAATGTCATAAATGACCACCATTTGCTGCATTCGAGGGAGATGATGGTGGCGCCACAACAGACTAACGAGGCTAACATCACCAAACTCTTCAAACCCAGTGACAATATGTTGTTATCAATAACTATCAGTAATTCTTTAATATCCACATTTTAAATATTTACAGCACTCTGGCAATTCCTTCTATCCCCCCTTGTTCCCTTTCCCCATATTCTGCCTTTCCTTCACCGGCCCCTTCTACAGTTTTCCCTGATCAGTCAGTCCAACGTCACTTCTTTTTTGAAAGGCATGGAAATCTAAGCCTGTCTCCTGGACCTAGCTTAATCAAAACTTTCTCCCCACCATCCCCTTTCTTATCACATCAATCATCCACACATCTCTCATGTCTTGCTCAGTCCACCCCTCACTGAAACTTGCTGCCATCATCTACATCCTTAAAAAACCTGGTTTTAACCCTAACAAAATGGAAAATGTCTCGCTAATCTGTCTGCTCCCCCGATAACTACAGTAACCTATCCAACTTCAAGACTCATGCCAAAACCCACAAAGTGTATCCAGGTTTTAATTTTAGATACTTTTACTTTATTCAATGCCTAATTATTTTCTGTTTTTAAGTGAATTACTTTCTTGTTTGAGCTTTGCTTTTTCGTATTCTAGTACGTCTACTTTCATTACTTATTGTGTGAGCACTTCATAACATTAGGACAGCTCAGTGTGTCTCTTTGAAATGTTTTTTTAATTAAATGCACTTAGCTAATGGTTTAATGCTTTATTTAATATGTTTGTGTTCAGTATTTCGTGAGATGTTGGTTGCATCAGTTTGTGGCGTTATCAGTGTGTGAGTAGATCCATATAAGCCAACAAATTAGGTGAAGAATGACAGTTCTTCCAATCAAAAAGTGAAAGTACTTTGAATTGTATTCACATTTACTCTAGCGACTGTTCCTTACCACATCCTGGGGTAGACTTTGGAGGTCATTGTAGGGAGTTTCAAGCGTGTTTGTGTCCACATTCAATACCACCACATCCTCTATTGCCATTCCCCGAACTTTCTAATGAGAAACACAAAACAGAACATGACACACGATACTGGCAAATTTTAGCGCACATTGCACAAATTCTCTCAAATCTGTGCAACACAGAAGATGACAATTTTTACCAACTAATTCAAATTAGTTCAACAGCATCCATCTTTTCTAAAGACAAAATATGCTCCAATATCCCAACTTGTGTGTGTGTTGGAGATTTGCAATTGCTTTGCATTGAACTGTAGTTTTACATGGTGAAGAAGTTAGAAAAAACACTGGCATTATTTGACTAAATTAAAAAAATAAAATTAAGTAACAATCCATGGAGTTATACAATATATCTACTGCCCAGTTTAATCTGCCCACTGCTTCTCAAGTTTTCTTAAGTATTGATTAAAATATAAAATTATGGTACAACATACGATAAATAGTTTTTACATTTCTAAAAAATACAGCAGGAGGGAATGATTTAGAGTTAAGGTACGCAAACATATTACATTTAATTCAATCCAGAGAGTGCTTGGTACACTGGCTTAAAATAATGTCTTTTGTTCATGTGTGTTGGGGTAAATGCATGAATGTTGCATTAACACAATAAAAGAAGGAATATGCTGGCGGGGGATCGGATCCTTGTCTATGTGTCAGAAGTAAGAGTGGATGTCTGTAAGTGCGTTTAGCACAAAACATTGAAGTAGTAGAATGTGTTCTGACATTATGTGGTAAAACCTCATTATTGTGCCTTTCACATAAACCTAGGTGAATATAAGTGCACTCTGTGAGGGAGTACAATTGCTGGATACACACTGCTGTTAATGCGAGTAAAGTACTTACCTCCATGAGGCTGGAGTGGACTCCAATGAGGTAGGGCATTGGAGCACTAAAAATAAATTAATGTTAGATCATTTTTTTAAATCATGCCTAACATAATTTTCATGCAAGATACAACTGATAAATCTACAAAGCACAAATTATCCATTGCTATCCCTTTTTGATTAGCAGCATGTTTACTAAACAAAATGGTTTGAAAAACGCATTTGACATGTGATTACAAGAGGGTCTTGTTTTGCATTGCTATGTATAGTAGATCCCTGCAATTTACGTGGTGGTTACTAACGAAAACCACTTGTAAATGGCGACAAACGCAAGTAATTGAGATGATCAAGTCTATTATTGACACACGGCCTTCAGTAACGACTTACCTTCATATTTTTACTTGTGTTCATTAATTTCACTGAAAGTTTTGAGGTTAGATTGACTGTTGAAGTTAGTGCTTGCGTAGCCAAACAAACAGGCCCAGCATCTTGCACCCTTGTCACTTACTTACGTAGTACACAAACGCTGATTAATTTAATGTGTCAACTTACAAATGATTTTGTAAGTTGACACATAAAAACAAACAGTCTACAATTTTAATTGGTAGTTTAATTCTAACAGTGAAAGAAAAATCCTATTAAACAAAAGACTTATTGAAGTAAATAAGTAGTTGATCATCAAAACACGATCTAGTATTTGGTGAAGAAACCCTTGTTGGAAAGTAGAGGTCAGATGTTTCTTAAAGTTAATTGCTGGGTTTGCACACATCTCAGGCCACATTTTGGACCACTCCTCTTGCAGATCCACTCTAAATTGTTAGGGTCTGATTTACTAAGATCCAAATACTGCGCAGTAAACAGCGTATGCAATCTATAAAATAATGTGTACTTATAGTGGGCGTGTTGCAGTTGTGCAGTGCAACTACAATATAACCACATTTTTTTCAGCTGAAGGTTCATCCATTGGAAAGAAGCTGCAAAACGCAAAAATATGCATACTTAAAAGACATTTTTTTACATAAAAATATTTTATATGAAATAAACGGACAAACGGTAAAGGATCATTAAAAAATATTCAATGACAATAAATAAGTCCTTAAATGATCGCGCAGCTATATAAGAATTGTTTTCTGGTCTAAATAATGACGCCGGCCACCAATGGTCAAATGGCCTACATCCTCAGTCGTTCAGATCATGTGATTTTAACCTTTTAAGATTTTACTATAAAGATATAATGAGAAATAAATTACTAAGGCAATTTTTCACATGCCTTTGTGACTGTGGCCTTGCCAGAAACTTGAGGGTTCTTGGTTCAATTACCACCTTCTACCATCAGAGTCATGTCCGTTGTGTCCTTGAGCAAGACACTTCACCCTTGCTCCTGATGGGTCCTAGTTCGCGCTTTGCATGGCAGCTCCCACCATCAGTGTGTGTGTGAATGGGTGAATGTGGAAATAGTGTCAAAGTTCCTTAAAAAGGTAGAAAAGGGCTATACAAGTATAACCCATTTACCACTTTATTTTGAAGGTGTTTACATAAGAGTGACATGAGCGTGTCATAAACATCACATGGGATGTGTGACACTGTGAAGTAACATTAATGATCATAATCATGTTTACGAAATACTTGCGAGCTCTTATGTAATCAGCTTCAAAAGAAAGTATTACCATATCTTGCTTAATTTGCAAAAACATGTTAAAAAAATTGCCTCAGTCATTTATTTATCTTTATTTGCACACAGGTGTTATACCTATGCCGATAGCCATCCTTTGTTACATCCAATAATATAAAATGATATTGCTGAATAGACGTTATGTCTAATATTTTATATATATATATAAAATATTAACTTAAGATGTGACTTTAAGGTTTTACTACTTACGTATAAAATACTACACGGTCTAGCTCCAGCCTATCTTGCTGATTGTATTGTACCGTATGTCCCGGCAAGAAATCTGCGTTCAAAAGACTCCGGCTTATTAGTGATTCCTAGAGCCCAAAAAAAGTCTGCGGGCTATAGAGCGTTTTCTGTTCGGGCTCCAGTACTCTGGAATGCCCTCCCGGTAACAGTTTGAGATGCTACCTCAGTAGAAGCATTTAAGTCTCACCTTAAAACTCATCTGTATACTCTAGCCTTTAAATAGACCTCCTTTTTAGACCAGTTGATCTGCCGCTTCTTTTCTTTCTCCTATGTCCCCCCCCCTCCCTTGTGGAGGGGGTCCGGTCCGATGACCATGGATGAAGTACTGGCTGTCCAGAGTCGAGACCCAGGATGGACCGCTCGTCGGGACCCAGGATGGACCGCTCGCCTGTATTGGTTGGGGACATCTCTACGCTGTTGATCCGCTTGAGATGGTTTCCTGTGGACGGGACTCTCGCTGCTGTCTTGGATCCGCTTGAACTGAACTCTCGCGGCTGTGTTGGAGCCACTATGAATTGAACTTTCACAGTATCATGTTAGACCCGCTCGATATCCATTGCTTTCGGTCCCCTAGAAGGGGGGGGTTGCCCACATCTGAGGTCCTCTCCAAGGTTTCTCATAGTCAGCATTGTCACTGGCGTCCCACTGGATGTGAATTCTCCCTGCCCACTAGGTGTGAGTTTTCCTTGCCCTTTTGTGGGTTCTTCCGAGGATGTTGTAGTCGTAATGATTTGTGCAGTCCTTTAAGACATTTGTGATTTGGGGCTATATAAATAAACATTGATTGATTGATTGATTGATATATACATATATATATATATATATATATATAAATACATATATATATATATTTTTTTTTTCTTTCTTTCTTTTTTTTTTTCTGACCGTCCAAATATGTTGAAACATACCAAAGGCGAAGGATCTTCGTCTGTCCAAAACGTGTAGCCGATCTTCAACCGGACTCTGCTGTACCTCGAACAGTCCCGATGTAAACTAAAAGTGAGACTCCTGAATTACGGCATAGTGTGCTATCAATGCTTTACTTGGTGACTGTTCTCCCAGCTGAATTGCTTCATATGATCTTTAAACAGATCTTTGGTCTTGCCCGTGATGGAGAGGTAGTGGTCTGATTGATTGAACATGTGTCTTTTAACATGTTATTTTTTAAAAGCACTGTGTAAAATGTTGAGACAGGTGTTTTTCATAAAAGTAACAAGATTGAAGTACTTTTTTAAAGCAGAAGGAATGGTGTGTGTGGTAGTCAGAATACCTTATTGTTAGTATGGGATCAAATACTTATTTATCTCAATGAAATGCAAATTCATTTTAAAATTTTTTTTAACATGATTTTTTGCTGTCTTTTTTTTGAGATATTCTCTTACTCACTGTTTAAATACACCTCCCATTAAAAGCACAGAAAGTGAATTTCTTCTTCAGTGTGTATCAGTGAGCAATCAAATGTTTTCAATGTACATTGTATACAGTATTTTAACATATTTATGACGGGTATTCAACTTTGGGTGAATGAAACATGTTTCCTACCCAAAAAATTTTCAGAAAAGTAGGTTTACCAAAAATCGGCAAATTTGCTGAATCTCAAGTAGGTAAGGATCAACTGTATGTGCATAACAAAGCCAGCAAACTCACCAGCAGTAGTCTAACAGATGTTGAGGAAGGACTGGAATGTAAACATGTTGCCAGTGCATTGGATATATCATGGCAGCAGACCCATGGACACAAGCTGTTAACTGTTAACAAGATACATTCAAGTATTAAAGTTCTACATGAATGAGTTTGAAAACATTTCTTTCATGTGTACATGTAAAATACAATACACACACACACACACACACACACACACACACACACACACACACACACACACACACACACACACACACACACACACACACACACACACACACACACACACAGTACAATATATACATTACAACCTTGGTAGAAGTTTCCGCTGAACATACAGTTATTGCAACTCCAGCTTCTTTTTCAAGCACACAGTTCAACAAAAAGTGCTCCTTTCATTGCACTCGGTGTGTCAGTAGAGGCTCAGATGTCGCTAAAGTTACATTTCAAATTCCCCCTATTGTCTAACATAGGACGCGGTGCGCACTGGAAACCATTTTTCTCATGTTATATTCATATACAGTATCTTACAATAATCAGTATACCCCAGGGTTTCCTCGAGTCTGCCAAGATACCTGTGGCGGTGGAGGCGTGGTTAGAGGCGTGGTCATCACCATATCATTGAAAATTTTGAATAATTTGCTATATTTTTTTCTTTAAAAAAGGCTAAAAAAATGTCTATAGACATTTAAAAACAAATCCATGATAATAATTAGTATCATATTTTTTTTATCGTTTGCCACGTTTTCAACTGTAGCTTTATTGAGATTTTTTCATGAGACTTTTAATTAGTTTTTTTTATTCATTAAAACAACTAGCAACAAATCTAACATCTTTTTCTGGTCTTTTTATATATTGTACTTGTGTTTAGAGACTCTTTACTTCAGTCCCTCGATGTCCCGACTAAAGAGGCGAGCTCCAGCAAGCATAACGTCACACTTGCTTCACACTGTAACACTTTCTCTCTTTAAAAGCCACCACTGTCCTATTAATATTTGCACATTTTGTTGATGCATGTCCGCAGGTGTATCTGGGATTTATTAAAAGTACGTCCACATTGAAGACATGCTAACAATGCTCCAGACAATGGCGTGCGTTTAGTTTACATTCGGGAGTGTGGTTTTCCGTAATCAAAGTATTTTTTCGGTAGTCGAGTTTTCAGTATATCACTTGTCTATAGTATAATAATAAAAGATTATATAGATATTCATACTTTAACAATTAGCTGGTTTATGTTATGTTCGTGTGGTTTGGATCTGATGTCAGTTTTTCCGATGTTTGCAAACACACTGTCTGTGCTTAAAAGTGATTGGAAGACAATGAGGAAAGGTTGTGTGTCTGAGGAAGTGCAAACTCACAGAGGCAAAAGTGTTTGCACGGGATGTAAAACCTGTCGGAATTGTGTCGTTTGTTATCGTAAGATTGGTAATAAAAGTAAAAAAATAGCTTCTGACTTTGTGTGATTTCTTCTTACAGCTGCAATACATTATATTACTTATTCATGTCTATTTTACAAAAACAACTTCTGCAGAAAATCAGAAATACTGGCAGCACTCATACATATATTTTACAAATAGAGCGTCTGCAGCAAAACAGTCAGTACTCCTATACGCCCCATTCCAAAAGTTAATGGAAAAGTTTATTTATTTCCATAATTACATTCAAACGTTAAAGTTCAATAGATAATAGACTCAGGGCCTACAACTTAAGCGATTTCAAATATTTAGTTGTCTATTTGCACATAATTTAGGCCTTCAGCTCACAAAACCTCCAAAACAGGATTTCAAAAAATGTGAATACTGTGAAGAAATCAGTCCAAATTTTACAGGGCTTGAATGTTTTAAACTGAGTGTCACACACTACTCGTTTACTAAACTCCATGCACCTGCACAGGTTTTCCCAGGTGTCATTACATTGCTTCACTTTGGTTCAATTGTCTCAGTTAGGATCATCATTGATACCCTCCATTGGATGGGTAAGCCACAAAAGCTCATAGCTAAGGAGGCTGGCTGTTCACAGAGTGCTGTGTCCAAGCATGTCAATGGAAAGTCCAAGTGGAAGGGCAAAATGTGGCAGGAGAAGATGCACCAGCAGAAGAGCTGACTGTGGGCTTCTGCGGATTATCAAACAGAAAAGATTCATTAATCTGGCAGAGATCCAAAAAAAGTGGAACTCAACTGGACCAAGAAGAAGAAGGACTGGACTGTTGGCCACTGGTACAAAGGTCCTCGTTTCCTAGGAAAGTAAAAGTGTGACTTTAATTCGAGAATCAAGGTCCAAAGGTTTGGAGGAAGACGGGTGAGGAACAGAACCCAAGCTGCTTGAGGTTCAGTGTGAAATATCCATAGTCCGTCATGATTTGGGGTGCAATGTCAGTGCAGGTGTTGGTAAACTCTGCTTTCTTAAATCCAAGGTTACCACATCAGTCTACCAGAATGTTTTAGAGGACTTCATGATTCCTTCTGCTGAGGATCTGTATGGAGATGCAGAGTTCATCTTACAGCAGGACATGGCCCCCGCCCATACCGCCAGAAGCACTAAAACTTGGTTAGATGCAGTGCTTGACAGGCCAGCCAACTCGCCGGACCAAAACCCCATTGAGAGTCTATGGGGTATTATCAAGAGGAAAATGTGGGGCACCAGATCCAAAAACAAAGAAGAGCTGACAGCAAGCATCAAGGAAATCCGGGCTTACATAACTCCCAGCCAATGCCACAGGCTGATTGCCTCAATGCCACAGCGCATCGAGGCAGTGATTAACGCAAAGGGATTCCCTACTAAGTATTGAAGATTGATGTATCATTTTGAAAGTACCATATAGTTGATTGATTTTATGTGATCCTAATTTCTTTTTTCTATAAAAACTGAGAAGTAAATGGTGATTTCTTCACAGTATTCTAATTTATTGAAATGCTGTTTTCGTGGGTTTTATAGCTGGAAGCCCAAATTATGTACAAATAAACATCTCCGGTCCCCTCCAGGGTTTCTTGTTGTCATCCCATTGGGTTGAATTTTTTCAGACACTGATGGGGATGTCGTTGTGGTTTGTGCAGCCCTTTGAGACACTCGTGATTTAGGGCTACATAAGTAAACATTGATTGGTTGATCTTTGCGCACCATTTGATTCCGATTCAGGAGCTATGATTCGATTAAAAGTCGATTTATTTATATTGATGTAGTTTTACATTTATTTTTGTTTTACTAAATAAGTGTTTATCACTTGCAACTTAAAAAAAAACCTATTAATTTGGTATAAGAAACAGTTACATGTATTCCCACATTTATTAAATTAATTAAAATGTGTGCCCGACAGTAAATGAGCTGGTCGGATCTCTCAGTGAGGTGGCTCACTGCGGTCAGCCAGATTTAGGAATGTGGGCATTACTTTATTTACAATAAATACATAGATTATTGACGGTTACTAATCCATTCCATAATCGTCCATGTCCAAATTGCGATGCATGTAAAAATGTATTATTTCCCCCACCTCTACAGGAACCTCAAAAACCCAATATTCAAACAGTTAAACATATTAACATTTCATGAATTGGGTAGTAGAATACAATACCCTGAAAATCATGTACAAAAAAAATAAAATAAATAAAAATAACTTAGATTTATATCGCGCTTTTCTAAACACTCAAAGCGCTCACAGAGAAGTGGGACTCAACATTCATTCACACCTGGTGGTGGTAAGTTACATTCGTAGCCACAGCTACCCTGGGGTAGACTGACAAAAACATGTACAAAGTACATACACAAATTCTTCAAATCAACATTCAAAACAGAAAGCAATTATAATCTAACAGGAATTGAGCTCTTAACTAAATCGAGATTTAGAACAGGGATGAAGTAAAAGTATTTCAATCAAATGTGTTAGTTTTCGGAACAATCATGACAGTGAAATAAAACAATCTAAATCTCCTACTGTGATAACACAAGTAAAAATCACGATGAGGAAAATATATGACTTGGGAGAAAATTATTGTTTGCATGTTTACTTATTTTGTTGTATGTTATGAAATATGTATGTTATGAATATATATACACTGGTTTAGATCAATATGTCTAGTACCGCACTCAGTTTGTTTAACTCCGTTTATTCGAATCCCCTCTGTCTCCCGTTTCCTCTGGTGTGCCCCAGGACCCTGTTCTTGGTCCACTGCTTTTTATCATCTACATTCTTCCCCTTAGCAATATTTTCCGTAAATATAAAATACATTTTCACTGTTATACGGATGACACCCAGCTCTACGTCTCAACCAAACCAACTGCTTATTTTCCAGCTTCATCCCTTACAGACTGCCTCAGTGAACTCAAACTGTGGTTCTCATCCAATTTCCTCCAATTCAATAGTAATAAAACCGAAATCTAACTTGCAGGTATAAAATCCATTCTAGCCAAAACCAACAGTTTGTCTGTTACTCTCGGCAATTCCTCCATTTTACCCTCCTCCCAAGTTAAGTCTGGGTGTAATCCTCGACAGAATACTCTTTTCAAGGTCACATAAACAACATTACCCGGTCTGCTTACTTTCATCCACGCAACATTAATCGATATCGCCCATCCCTAACCCCACATACTGCTGCCATACTGGTCCATAGCCTTGTCACCTCTCGCCTGGACTACTGCAACTCAGTCCTGTTTGGTTTCTTTCACAAGTCACTTCACAAACTTCAGTTTCTAAAGAACTCTGCAGCCCAAATAATCCCCAGAATCCCTTCAAACCAGCACATCACCCTAGTTCTGCAAGAACTCCATTGGCTACCCATCAAACACCATATGCAATGTAAAATAATTATCCTCAATTTCAAAGCTATTCATAACATTTCTCTGTGACCTGCTCCATGTCGCCACGCCCTCCCGTTGCCTAAGATCCTCTTCATCCATCCATCTTACTGCCCCCTAATATAAACTGTCCACCATGGGTGGCTGAGCTTTCAGCCGCTCAGCCCCTCATTTTTGGAACTCATTACCACCAGACCTTTATAATTTCAGACTCAATATCCTTCTTTAAATCAAAACTCAAAACACAACTGTTCCTGACTGCTTATTCACTGTAAATGTTATCGATCGTTGTTGTTTTTATCCAATTGATTTTATTGTTTTAATTTTGTACAGTGTCCTTGAATACCCAGAAAGGCGCCTTTTAAATAAATTGTATTATTATTATTATTATTATGGCTATTCTTCTGAGTTGAAAAACAAATGTAACTGTAAGAATAGGGGCAGATGTAAATTCGACTTATTTCTGCCCCTTTTAGTTCATTATTTATTTTAAATGTTATGTTGATTTATTTTTTTGATTGACCTTAAATTAATTAAATAAAACAAACAATTAGATCCTATGTTGAAGTTCTAGTGAACAATATGAAAGGGTGACAATGTAATATTTTATATCCTGCTCCCCATTCACACCTGAGAGACCTTGTAAGACTAACACATCACATAACAATGGGAGGGAAGATGGCTGACTACTTACAGTGCTGAGTGTGTTACAACAGATGAGGATTCGACGTTCATACAGCATACTAGCGTAGAGATGGAGCATGTTGTTGACGTCGACTGCTACAGAGTACTCTGTAAGATTCCGCTGCAAGAACCAAACAATAAGCGAAATGAATTGCGTTAGTTATGAAGTGCGTTAACTTTGACAGGCCTAATGAAAATACATTGGTAAGCATTCACAGTGGATATGTTTCTTTTACTTTTTATTCATAGCTGTATGTAGGAGTGTCTGGTTGTATCTGCTGCTTTAATGTCTTTAATGTCCTCTGTGTTCTGTGATGTTTGATGTTTCCCTCTTACACACATGGAAGAGGGATGTGTACTATGGCTATGAGTTGTTGTGTTTTTTTGTTTTTGTTTTTTTTCCCTTGGCCTCAGTCTGCACCCCCACTCCAGGGCCTAGGCTAAGACCGATTTTTTAATTTTATTTTAATCTTCTATTCCCCCCCCCCCTCCTGTTTACCTGTATGTCATCTTTTTTGTAAGGGGCGCTGGAAGCCGGCAGACCCGTCAGCGATCCTGTTCTGTCTCCCTGTAATGTTTGTCTGATCTTGAATGGGATTGTGCTGAAAATTGTAATTTTCCTGAAGGAACTCTCCTGACGGAATAAATAAAGTACTATCTATCTATTCTTTAAACAATGTTGCGGGGTGGAAAATATTCCTTCTTAATGTGCGAGATGTAAATGTCTGAATTTAGTCATTTTTGAGAACAAGACAAATTCTTAAGACCAGGGGAAACTTAATAAAAACCTACATATCGATGCACGGACTGGTGCCATCATTAAAGAGGAGTCGTGTCTGTGCCATCTTATTGCCTTTTTTTAAGTTTATCATTGATTTAGCAAGAATATTGATATACAACACTTAAAAAAAATGTTTTAATTATGAGATGGCATTCCTCAGCAAGAATTGTTTCGCTCTCTTGTGGTTTGAAAACGACAGATATTAAAATGCAGAAAAAGGATAAATAAAAGATAAATACTTTGGATCCAGCTATGGGTTGCCGGATGTAGACATTGATTCACACTTTTCTAGCAGATAGATTTCTCAGATTTAACTCACTTTTCTCAGATTTAACTAACTTTTCTCACATTTAGCTAATTTTCATTACATTGAAGTTTAAATCAAATGTTGACTCTTAGTATTACATCTAAATGTTAAATCTAAATACTACATCTAAATCTTAAATCTAAATATTATATCCAGACCTAAATCTTGAATATAAATATAAATCCCAATTCTAAGTCTAAATTTTATATCTAAACCAAAGTGTTATATCTACCTAAATGTTATATCTAAATGTAAATATTAAATCTAAATCTTAATAAGTGTACATCCATCTATTTCCTACTACTTATCCCTCTCGGAGTCGCAGGGGTGGCTGGCGCTTATCCCAGCTGCATTCAGGCGTAAGGCGGGGTACAGCCTGGATAAGTTGCTACCTCTTCGCAGGGTAAACACATATAGACAGACAACATTTACTCTCTCATTCACACACTAGGGTCAATTTGGTACTGTTAATCAACCTATCCCCAGCTGCATGTCTTTGGAGGTGGGAGAAAGCTCGAGTACCCGAGGGAACCCATACAGTCATGGGGAGAACATGCAAACTCCACACAAAAAGATCCCAAGCCCGGGGATGACCTTCTTATTTGGAGGTACAGGCATGATCATCTTGTCCACTGTGCTCTAAATCTAAATGTTAAATCTACATCTAAATGTGAGCGCTACATGTTAAATCTAAACTTAAATGGTAAATCTAAATTAAATGTTGAATCTAAATCTTAAATATTAATTTAAATGTTGAATCTAAACCCTAAATGTTTAATCTAAATCTTAAATCTAAATGTGAGCGCTAAATAATAAATCTAAACCTAAATGTTAAATCTAAATCTTAAATCGAAATGAGAGCGCTTCATAGTAAATCTAAACCTAAAGCTAAGCCTAATTGTTAAATGTAAATCTAAATCCTAAATCTAAACCTTAAATCTAAATCTGAATCCATTCATCAATCCATTTTCTACCGCTTGTCCTTTTTGGGGTCGCGGGGGTGCTGGAGCCTATCTCAGCTGCATTTGGGCGGTATCGTAATTTGAAATTGAAATACATCCATCCGTCCACTTTCTTCTGCTTGTCTGCAATTGAGTTGCGGGGGCAGTAGCCTAAGCAGAGACGCCCAAACTTTACTCTCCCCAGCTACTTTGTCCAGCTCTTGCCAGGGGATCCTGAGGCGTTCCAAGGCCAGCTGGGAGGCACAGTTTCCACCCCGTGTGCTGGGTCTTTCCCGTGTTCTCCGACCTGTAGGACGAACCCTAAACACCTCCCCAGGGAGGCATTCGGCAGACATTCTGACCAAATGCCCGAACCACCTCATCTGGCTACTCTCGATGTAGAGGAGCACCGGCTTCACTCTGAGCTTCTCCCGAATGACAGAGCTTCTCACCTTATCTCTAAGGGAGAGCCCTGCCACCCGACAAAGGAAGCTCAATTGGGCCATTTGTACCAGCGATTTTGTCCTGTTGGTCATAACCATAGGTGAGGATAGGGACGCAGATCGACCGGCAAATTGAGAGCTTTGCCTTTCGGTTTAGGATAGGATGGGACAGACAGCCCCAAAGCTGGCAGGGATCACCTCCACCTCCTGCCGCCGAGGATATTCTTAACTACCTCGGAAATCTCAGCCCCAGAAATAGGAGAGGCCAACACAGAGTCGCCAGGCACTGCTTCCTCATTGAAAAATGTGTAAGTGGGATTGAGGGGACCTTTGAAGTATTGGTTCTACCGATCTACAACATCCTCAGTCCACGTCAGCAGCACACACGGTGTTGACAGCGCACTGCTTCCCTATGCTGAGGCGGCAGATGGTGGTCCAGAATCGCTTCGAAGCCGTCAGGGAGTCAGTCTCCATGGCTTCTCCGAACTACTCCCATGACTGAGTTTTTAAAGTTCCATATTTTTTTAGAATGTTAATTAATGGTGTGTTGCATCATGAAAATTAAAACACTCAAACACCTGATGCTGCACTTCCATGTTTGAATCGCTTCTTACAACAAAGTCTGTTGGAATCCACCTATATCAATCAATCAATCAATCAATCAATCAATCAATCAATCAATGTTTACTTATATAGCCCTAAATCACTAGTGTCTCAAAGGGCTGCATCTACTTGTGTCTTTCATAATTTCGCTGCGCTGTTAATTCATGATTGTGTCACATATGAACTAAGGCTGTCAAAGTTAAAGCGATAAATTATAACTATAAATGACTATAAATTTCAATAACTACGTTTTTAACAGGCATTTAATGCTTCCTTTTTGACCCTCCTGCAGTGCCATAGCGGGGAACTTGGCTGCAATTCACTTGCTACTGATGAACCACAAGTGAGCAGCAATGAATAAAGAAAAAGGAACATTATGTAAATATCAAGTTCAAAGCCATAACAAGTTGTTTTCCCGACAACAAAAGGAGTATTTTTTTGTAGTGAGAAAAGACAACATCCCTGCAGCAAACGTCGTTCTTGGGGAGGGTGGTGCTTAATTTCTGTGCTCAGATTACGGTTAAGGTGCAGTGATAACAAAACATTTAGTTTGTTACTGTGACTGCTTTAGTAAAGTATGATGACATGAAAGCTAAACAGAAAATGAAAGATGGTCGGCAGGATATCAAAAGGAGACTTTTTCATTGAAAACTGTTGATGCGACAACTTTTCAAACCAATCCCACACTTTTCCGTCTTCAAAATAAGAGCTACACTATACATTCGTTTAACTACGCTTAGGGTTTCTCCTTAACGTAGGGGCTTCATATTAGCCGCCACACCTAACAAAATAAAGTAATAAAATATATTGTAGCGTCCAAGAGAAAACCACTCTTTTTAGCTTTTATGGACAATTTTATGCTAACATCGGGCCCATTTCCAGCAAGTATTTCCTCCGTGCACATACGTCTCCCTCTGTGTTTCACTCCTAAACACACAACACTTGTTCATTTTCTGCTGATACGGTGTGTTCAAAGACCACAAGATCCCTTTTTTTTTTTTCTTTCTTTTTTCTTTGTCATGAAAAAGGGACGTTTTTGTCATGAAAAAGGAAGGTTTTTGTGGTTGGTGCACTAATTGTAAGTGTATATTGTGTTTTTTATGTTGATTTCTTAAAAAAAAACCCAAAAAACACTGATCTAAGGTACAAATTAATGGTGAAAAATTATATCTACAGTATCTGCGGATATTCGTGATTAATTTTGTAATTTTGAGTTAACTATGGACGATACGATTATCGCGATTGCATATTTTAATCGTTTGACAGCCCTAATATAAACATTACATTGCTATGAACAATGCAATCACTGTCATATAAGTTTGATGCAGTAGCAGCTGACACGCTCGCTTTGGATCGGTACAAAATAATATGTCTTAACTGTGAGCTAAATGGTAAAAACATGATTAGGGGCAGAAAGATGGATAAGAAACATATTGAAAGCCGCATATTGGCATGCACCGCGTCAGAACTTCTGACTAAAAGATGACTTCAAACTCACTACGATCATGTTTTTAACATTTAGCTCACAATTAAAACATATCAGAATCAGAATCAGAAATATTTTATTAATCCCCGAGGGTAAATTAAGATTTTCAGCACAATCCCATTCAAGAGCAGACAAACATTACAGGGAGACAGACCATATTCTTTGGAACCGATCAAAAGCAAGTGTGTCAGCTGGCTGCTGCATCAAACCTATATGGCAGTGACAACATTGTTTACAGCAATGTAATGTTCATATGTGACACAATCATGAAGTAACAGAGCAGCGAAATGATGTAATGCACATAGAAATAGATTTAGATTTTTATTTAAGATTTAGGTTTAGCTTTAACATTAGCGCTCACCTTTAGATTTAAGATTTAGATTCAACGTTTATGTTTAGATTAAAGATTTAGACTTAACATTTAGGTTTAGATTTAACAGAATGTAGCACCCCCGCAACCCTGAGAGGGACAAGTGGTAGAAATGGATGGATGGATGGATTTAGGTTGAAATGTAACATTTATATTTTTATTTCCACATTTAGATTTAACTTTTAGGTTTAATTTTAACATTAAATTAACCCTGGACAAGTCGCCACCTCATCGTAGGGCCAACACAGATAGACAGACGTTGTGTGAATCGTAAATACAAAAAAAATACAATGATTTGCAAATCCTTTGAAACTTATATTCAATTAAATAAATTGCAAAGACAGGATATTTAATGTTCGAACTGAGAAACTATTTTTTTTTGTAAATAATCAACTTGGAATTTAATGGCAGCAACACATTGGTAAAAAGTTGGCACAGGAGCATTTTTACCACTGTGTTACATGGCCTTTCCTTTTAACAACACTCAGTACATTTTTGGGAACTGAGGAGACCAATTACTAAAGCTTTTCAAGTGGAATTATTTCCCATTCTTGCTTGATGTACAGCTTAAGTCGTATTTTAGGCTTCATAATGCGCCACACATTTTCAATGGGAGACAGGTCTGGACTACAGGCAGGCCAGTCGAGTATACGTACTCTTTTACTACGAAGCCACGCTGTTGTAACACGTGCAGAATGTGGCTTGGCATTGTGTCGCTGAAATAAGCAGGGGCGTCCATGAAAAAGACGTTGCTTGGATGGCAACATAGTGTGTTGCTCCAAAATCTGTATGTACCTTTCAGCATTAATGGTGCCTTCACAGATGTGTAAGGTACACATGCCTTGGGCACTAATACACCCCCATATCATCACAGATGCTGGCTTTTGAACTTTGTGCCTATAACATCCATCCATCCATCCATCATCTTCCGCTTATCCGAGGTCGGGTCGCGGGGGCAACAGCCTAAGCAGGGAAACCCAGACTTCCCTCTCCCCAGCCACTTCGTCCAGCTCTTCCCGGGGGATCCCGAGGCGTTCCCAGGCCAGCCGGGAGACATAGTCTTCCCAACGTGTCCTGGGTCTTCCCCGTGGCCTCCTACCGGTTGGACGTGCCCTAAACACCTCCCTAGGGAGGCGTTCGGGTGGCATCCTGACCAGATGCCCAAACCACCTCATCTGGCTCCTCTCGATGTGAAGGAGCAGCGGCTTTACTTTGAGTCCCTCCCGGATGGCTGAGCTTCTCACCCTATCTCTAAGGGAGAGCCCCGCCACACG